>NW_027418593.1:0-138222 GCF_009905375.1 Apium graveolens
AAAGTGGATATCCAACAAAGATTCTTCATCAGCTTTTAGATCAAACTTTGATAGCTGTTCAGAGGAGTCTTGAGAACAAAACACTTGCACCCAATACATGAAAATATTTCAGATTTGGCTTCTTTTCTTCACCATCTCATAGGTGTTTTTCCATGCTTGTTAATGAGTGTTACATTTTTGAGTAAAACAAGCAGTCTGCACAGCTTCATCCCAGAAATAAGGTTGGAAGCTTTGCTCTTCAAGCATTATACGTGCAGCTTCATGAGAGTTCTATTCTTCCTTTCAACAACTCCATTTTGCTGTGGATTCCAGAGCAGAAAATTCCTGCTTTTCCATGGCTTTTGCAGAACTCTTCCATTATCAAATTCTTGAACTCAGTGCCTTATCACTTCTTAAAATTTTCACAGAATCTTTGACCATTTTACCAGCTTTTGACATGATCAATCAAGATAGATGCAGTTTCACTTTTTGTGTGCAAGAAATACACCCATGTGTATCTGGTGAACTCATCCACTATGACCAACGCATACTTCTTCTTTGCAATAGACATGACATTTACTGGACCAAATAGATCAACATGTATAATGATAAGGATCAGAATTGATGATTCAGTCTTGCTCTTGATGAATTTTCTTTGTTTGGCTTTCGACATGAATCACAAAGACCATCAGGAGCAAATACTGTGTTTGGCAATCCTCTCACAAGATCTTTCTTGACCAGTTCATTTATATTGTTGAATTTAAATGAGAGAGCCTATCAGTACTGTTGAAAAGCTAGCTTCTAAATGTTGATGCTCTACTTAACAACAAATTGCAGAGCCATCGTACTTGTTTGAAAGCTTAGCTTCATAAATGTTACCCGTCTATATCCTTTCAGAACAACTTTGCCTTTAAATTTACTCACAATTTCACAGTATTCTTCAAAGAATCAAACATGATAACCTCTGTCACAGATTTGACTTATACTCAGAAGGTTGTGTTTAAGTCCTGAGACCAGAGCTACTTCTTTAATGATGACATTCCCAAGATTGATATTTCCATATCCCAATGTTTTCCAATATTGCCATCTCCATAAGAAACACTTGGGCCAACTTTCTCCATAAAGTCTGATAGCAGGGCCTTATTTCCAGTCATATGACCTGAACATCCACTGTCCAGAACTAGAATATTTTTCATGTTGCCCTGCAATCACTAAAGACCACTAATTATTAGTTTTAAGGACCCAGACTTGCTTGGATCCTTTGGTCTTATTAAGTTTGTTAACATTTGCAGCGGATTTAGCAATCAGAGTTTATGTTAACATTTTTCTTATCAGAATTTACATTATCAGACTTTGAATCATAATTTATACTAGAAGGAACAATGGAAACTTTCTTCAAAGAAGGTTTTATTTGATAATAATCATAGTAAGACTATGATATTCCTTACAAGTATAAACTGGAATGCCATAAACTACCACAATGAAAACAAGGATTATTGTGTGTTTGTATCTAACTGACTGACTCTTAACTCCTGATTTTCGAAGGTAAGGAGTTAATATTCTTATTTTTCCTGCAAAAAGAAGCCAGATGGTTAGAACTTCCACAGTTATGACATGTTTTCCTAAGGTGCATCAGGAACAGGTTTTATAATCAATTGCTTTTATTCACACCTTCCTTCCATTCCTATTTTTCCTAGGTAATTTTACCTTGTTTGCATTCTTGACAATCTTTCAGCTTTATGCTTAAGCTGCTTCTTTGTCAATTAAGCCTATGTTTACCTTCAGCTGTCCTTTCCTATTTTTAGTTTGTCAGAAGTTAATTCCTCTTCAACTTCTGATTTCTCATTATCGACTTTACAGTTACAAACTTAACAGGTTTTAATTTGGCTTTTGCTTAACAACAGGCTTAATTTCTTTAGTTCCTTTATCATTCTTAATTTTCTCCATAACCTAAGCCCTCTTTCCAATTTTCACTACTTAGCAAATTTTGAGTTGTTCTGCCAGAGTTAGTCCAAGTCCTGATTATCTCTCTTTCCTTTCTAACTCAGTTTTTAGAGATTCATTCATTTTTAGCACTTCATCCCTAACATAAAAAGCATCATCTCTATCCTTCTGAAGTTTGATGGAATATGACTAACTCTTTTTCTAAGAAATCATTTCTTTTCTTATATGCAAGATTTCAGAAGTTAATCTTTCACATGTTAAAGGTTGATCTCTATAGCTAACAAACATGGTTTTAAGATATCTTCTCAACTCATTAATATCATCAGTATGAAAGCATAAGTAGTCTGAGGTACCTTTTGTTTCAGCAGCTTCAGAACTGCTCTCAGCACTTTCTTTATCAGCATTTGCCATTCATGCATAGTTCTCCTCACTTTCAAGTCTGAAGGTGGTCTGTCCAGCTTTTCTGCTTTGTGACAAGAGCCTTGCCTTTGTCACCCTTTACCTTCTTGCAGTCAGGAGATATGTGGCATTTCCTCACCACAGTTATAGCATTTAACATTGGTGAAATCTCCTCTGTCAGACTTTCCTCCTCTTCCTTCAGATCTTCTGAAATTCTTCTTATCAGAACTTATGCTTATCCTGGAAAACTTCTTTCCCTTCCTGAACTTCCTGTATGCAAATCTTGTGATTCCTTTCACCATAAGAGCACACAGTTTCATCATCTCCTCATCAGCATCAGTCTCAGGCAAGCCTTCAGAATCGAGTCATCATCACTCTCAGAACTTGATGACTCAGTATCAGACTTTATGAAAAGAGCTTTACCCTTGTCTTTCTTTGAGGAAGCTGCTTTGGGGAATTCTTCTTCAGCCTTAAGAGCAACTGTCCTTGACTTTCCTCATTTCCTCTTGCTTCTTTGTTCCATCTCCAGCTCGTGTGTCTTGAGCATTCCATAGATTTCGTCAAGAGTTGTTTCATCAAGATTGTAGTTGTCTCTTATTGTCGTTGCCTTCAAATCCCAGCATTCAGGAAGAGCTAACAGGAACTTAAGGTTTGAATCTTCAAGATCATACTCTTTATCAACCAATGACAAATCATTCAAAAGTTTGACAAATCTATCATATAAATCATTCAATGACTCATTAGTCTTTGAGTCAAAGTGTTCATACTCTTGAGTGAGTATTATCTTCCTGTTCTTCTTAATTGTGTCAGTTCCCTGACATCTTGTTTTCCAGAGCATCCCATATCTCCTTAGCAGTCTTGCAGTTGATTACCCTGTTTGACATTACATTATCAATGGCACTATGCAGTAAGTGTCGTACCTTAGCATCCTTAGCAATTGATGTTATGTCCTCAGCAGTATAATCATTCTTCTCCTTTAGTACGGTCGTTGCTGCTTCACCTGCAACTGCAACAGCGAGTTTGGTTGTTTTGTGAGGACCTTCCTTGATTCTATCCAGGTATTCTGGATCTGTTGCTTCCAGGAACATGGTCATCCTTACCTTCCATATGGGATATTCAGATGGTCTCAGTATGGGGACTCTGATGGTCTCATACCGACTCTGAATTGTGTCTTGGTGATTCCTCAGTTGTGGTAGGCTAGTTGGAGTTTCTGTGTCCGACATGATTGTGTGTGGATCTTTAACTGTATGTAAGTTAACAGATAGGCTCTGATACCAATTGTTAGGTCACACACACTCAAATCGAACTTAAAGAACTTGAGTAACAGAAAACAAACTTTATTGAAACATAAACTCTGTTACAATATAGAACTGTTACCTCTCAGTGATGAACAAATATCACGAGAGCTGCTAGGGTTATATAGAATAATAACTTCGATAATGATAACACTTATAGTGGTAAACCCTATGCCTGTGTTTATATACTACACAGTTACAAGATAATCGCTAATTGATATGGAATATAATTCTGCTTCCTAAAATATATCAATCAGATATCTTCTATTCCAAGTATTCCATTCTTCACAGAATTCCTTCTTCATGCATATCTCTTCTTATGTTTTATCTCTATCTTCTTTCTTTTAATCAGCTACTGTCCTTATCTGATCGTCCTTCAGCACTTAAGTTCTGATATCTATCTTATGATGATTATCTCCTGATAATATAAGTACTGATATCCTTAAGTCCTGACTTCCAGTATAAGTACTGATCACAGTTAAGTACTGATATATCCTGTTCACACAAGATCTGAAAGCTAAACATAAAACATATTAGCCATGACATTATCAAATATATCTAACACATTATTCTTAGGCAATTTAAGCAAGATTGTATATCATCACAGTTAATGCAATAGTCCTTACCTTTGAGAGAGAAGGCAATAGTCATATCTGTGGAGTTGAACTCTGCAGTTGTCCAAATCTCCTCAATCACCTCACAGTAGATGGTTGGGGCTTCCAGCATTGCATAGCTTAGTTTGCAGTTTTTGATGAAGTCCATCATCTTGTGATAATCAGAATGGGCTTCATTCTTTTCAACCAAGGCTACGAAATTATTCTTTTCATAAACAAATCCTGTTTGAGACATAATTTTGACTACTGGTGCCATTGTTGTGAGTAGAGGTTGCAGAGAAAAACTTGAGAATTTTTGGGAGAGAAGGAGAATAAGAATTGCAAGAAAGCGTAAAGTGAAAATAAGAGTTCAATTAGGCTTTTATACTTTCTTGAATTAAAACGTAAATAAAATGATTAAATGATACTTTTAGGAGTAAGTTACAGCCGATAATAAAACTGTAGAAATTCTGAAAACTACCTTAAATACAAAGACATACAACACTGTATATCTGTATCAACGGTTGAATAAAAGAATCAACGGCTGTGACTCACTTATAGTAACTGATGTGACACTTCAACGGATAAGGTAAATAGTTATCCGTTGATGATCAACACCATTTTATCCGTTGAAGGATAAAATTACCAGAAATGTATTTGTCTTTCAACGGATAATGAACATCCGTTGATAGATCAATTTTGGCTTTCAACGGATAGGGAATATCCGTTGATAGGATAAGTCTTACTTAAAGCCAACTTTGTTCTTGCAGCAAATTCATTTCAGGCTACAAGGCAGATTATATAGATGATATAAATTATGAATAATTAAGCATACCTAACTAACTTACTAATCTTGTGAATGTTGATTCATCAAGTGGCTTGGTAAATATGTCTGCAATCTGCTTTTCCCTTGGAACAAAATGAAGTTACACTGTACCTTTCATCACATATTCCCTAATGAAGTGGTACTTGATATCAATGTGCTTGGTTCTTGAGTGCTGCACTGGATTTTCAGTAATGGCAATGGCACTTGTGTTGTCACAGAATATTGGAATTTTGTCAACAGTCAGACCATAGTCAAATAGTTGATTCCTCATCCATAATATCTGTGCACAGCAACTACCAGCAGCAATGTACTCAGCTTCAGCTGTTGATATGGAAACAGAATTATGCTTCTTGCTGAACCATGACACAAGCTTGTTCCCTAGAAATTGACAGGTACCAGTTGTGCTTTTCCTGTCTATTTTGCAGCCTGCATAATCTGCATCTGAGTAGCCAATTAGATCAAAACCAGACTCTCTAGGGTACCAAATTCCTAGATTTGGAGTCCCTTTGAGATATCTGAAAATTCTTTTGATAGCCACTAAGTGAGATTCTTTAGGGTCAGCTTGAAATCTAGCACAGAGACATGTAGAAAACATTATATCAGGTCTACTAGCAGTTAAATATAAAAGTGATCCAACCATGCCTCTATAACTTGAAATATCCACAGACTTTTCAGCCTTGTTTAATTCAAGCTTGGTGGCAGTGGCCATGGGAGTTTTTGCAGATGAACAATCCATTAAGTCAAACTTCTTTAAAAGATCATAAATGTAATTAGTTTGACTAATGAAAATTCCATCACTAACTTGTTTAACTTGTAAACCAAGAAAATAAGTTAGCTCTCCCATCATGCTCATTTCATATTTACTTTGCATTAACTTAGCAAACTTTTTACAAAGCTTATCATCTATAGATCCAAATATAATATCATCTACATAAATTTGAACAAGTATTTAGAGCCATTAACATTTCTAAAGAAGAGAGTTTTGTCAACAGTACCTCTTGTGAAGTGATTATCTAGAAGGAATTTTGACAAAGTCTCATACCAGGCTCTAGGTGCTTGCTTTAGTCCATAGAGTGCTTTCAACAGATAGTACACATAGTCTGGAAAATTTGGATCTTCAAATCCTGGAGGTTGGCTTACCTAAACTTCTTCCTCTAATTCCCCATTTAGAAATGCACTCTTGACATCCATTTGATAGACTTGAAAATTGGCATTAGCTGCATAGGCTAGAAAGATTCTGATGGCTTCAAGTTTGGCAACTGGAGCAAATGTTTCATCAAAATCTATTCCCTCTTGTTGAGAGTAGCCTTTAGCAACCAATATGGCTTTATTCCTTATGACAATGCCATTTTCATCCATTTTGTTTCTGAATACCCATTTTGTGTCAATAAAACTCTTGTTCTTTGGCTTGGGTACCAGCTTCCATACTTTGTTTCTCTCAAATTGGTTTAGCTCTTCTTGCATTGCTAAAATCCAATCTGGATCCAATAGAGCTTCTTCCACTCTCTTAGGTTCCTCCTGTGATAGAAAGCTACTATACAGACATTCATCTTGAGTAGCCCTTCTAGTTTGCACTTTAGATGTAGCATCACCAATGATCAGTTTAAAAGGGTGATTCTTGGTCCATTTCCTTTGAGGTGGTAGATTAGCTCTAGATGAGGTTGCCTCAGTATTGTCATGATGTGAAATAGAATGTTGATTGGTTGAAACTCCCCCTGAGTTGCTGATCCTTTGAAAGGAATTGGGAGCTCTATCAACTGATGAAGTGAACTGATTATCCGTTGACAGACTGTGATCAACGGATGCTTCATTATGAACTTCAACGGATGATGCACTTTGTCTTTCAACGGATGCTGCATTGCTTCTTTCAACGGAAGCTGAGCTATGACTTTCAACGGATGCAGCATTCTGTGCATTATCCAAAGGCAGATTTTGAATCCTTCTTGAGATGCCTTCTTCATCATTCTCATCTTCAACATCATCACAATATATCTCAATATTGTCAAATTTGAGTCCTTCATGATGTCCTTCATCTGTTAGTCCGTCAATCGTTTTATCATCAAACACAACATGTACAGATTCCATGACAATGTTGGTTCTTAGATTGTAGACCCTATATGATTTTCCAGCAGAATAACCAACAAATATTCCTTCATCAGCCTTTGCATCAAACTTCCCTTTGTGATCAGATTGATTCCTTAAGATGTAGCATTTGCAACCTGTTATTCCTAGTGAACTAACAATGAGATTTACAGAAGGGGGGTTGAATGTAAATCTCAAAACTTTTTCAAGTTTTGAGCAGTTTCAAAGGCTGTGTGTTTAAGATAAACAAGTGTGTGAATTGCTTTAAGCTAATACAGACAGATATATATTCAAGCACAAAAGTACAGAACACAACAGACCTCAAAAACTTTTCTGGTGGATTTGTTGTTCCACCAGAGATGGTATTTCAGAAAATCTGTGATTCAAGAAGTTGATCACAGCTGCATCCTAGTACAAACTAGATAATTTTTCTCAAGATTTTTCTAAACAGCTCTGGAAAAATTCTCTTCTAATTACTAGCTGCTACTTGGTTTATATAACACCAAGTTTACAAGTGAAGACAAAGATAAAAAGTACAATAATAAAATAAGTTCTCCACTTGTTTCTTCTCCATTTTACTCCAGTGCATTGTTGACTATTGCCTCTTTATACTAGAGTAGAACGGCTGCTTTTTCTGATGTTCCTGAAATAGGCTACCACATCTCAGTTGTCTCTGTCAACCCATGTGCCTCTGTTTGTAGGTACAACTACCACTTGTCAACTGCTATTTAACAGAACATCCGTTGAAGCCTTCATCCGTTGATGGCTTTATCCGTTGATGTGTTAGCAGTTGAAGCTCTATCCGTTGATGCACTCATCCGTTGAAGGATGTTATCCGTTGAAGCTTTAGAGACATCCGTTGAAGCTTTGTTTCTCATCCGTTGAAGGTCTTTAAGTTATCCGTTGACACCATTTCATTTATACAAAATTACAAGGCATGAAATATTTACAATTGGCCTTCCTATCTGCATATCCTTTAGTAGTCAACATGACTTATAATTTCCCTCAACATTTAAGAATTATATCTCAAATTCAGAGACTGAAATGTGCTACAACACTAGACTTATTTCTAAGTAAAGCTACACCATCAACGGATAGCCAAAGTGGTCTTATCCGTTGAGGCTACAAACACTAGATTTCTACTTAAGTGTTTTGTTAAACATTTCATCAAACTAATGCACATATATTCCTAACAATCTCCCCCTATTTATGTCTATAAGAATTGTAGACATAAATTCAAGGTTAACTTGATGATAACAAAACACTTAACAAATATATGAACTGAAACTAAGTAGAAATTTAAAAGTGCTGCAAAAGTGTATGTACTAGAAGGTAATTGAAGATTTACAGTGTTTCCAAGGGTGCTCCACTAGCCTGAGCAAATCATCTTTTTCTTCTTTGATCCCTGGTTTTCTTTCCTAGCCCTTTGTCATTTTCCTCACTTTGGAGTTGGAGTTGTCTGAAGAATTCAGCTTCATCTTCATCACTGATATCCAACTTAGATTGCATTTCTTTGAGAGTTTCATTGCTGGCAATCTTAAGTTGGTCTTCAAGTCTGAAAAATCTTCTGACTCCTTTATCATCTCTGAATTCCATCAACCAATGAGGTGATTTGTGAATTGTAGTTCCCCTTTCTTGAATGAGTAAGGTTCTGGGCAAAGCATTGGGCTCCCTCCAAGTTTTCCTTATGTTGGCAATCTTGTTGAGAATTTCAGTCTTGGCAGTCCTGGTAAAGCCAGAATCCTTTTGTATGGCTGAAAAGACTCTGATCAAGGTAGAGTAGCCTTCATTCAGAATCCTGTAGAGAGGCCATGTTCTTTCCCCAGCTCCTTTGTATCTGAACACCAATCTCTCTGGTAGCTGTCTGTAAGCAGCAAATCCCCTTACATCCTCCAGCTCATCCAGATAGAGTTCAATGTCTGAAATTTCTTTTATGTCACAGATGTGAACATAATCATCTTTAGAAATGGGTGGCTTAGGGTTAGGTTTATGTTTTTGAGTGAATTTCTTAGAGTTTAGGGGAGGTGTAGATTTGGATTTTCTTTTCTGTTTCTTTGGTAGTGGAAGAGTGGTTAAAAAGGTAGGCAAATTGATGGTGTCCCAATCAATAGGTTCCTCTTTTGGGATGATTGGTTCACCATGGATGTTTATAGTGGGATCAGCAACAAAGGGTTCAGGTATGGAAGGTAGAGATTTAGTTTCTTCAGTGTTGCCTTCACTCCTTCTATGTGCCTTGGCCTTTCTTCTGTTTCCCTTCTACCATTCCTCTTTTTCCTCCATGCTTTCAACAAATATACTCCCAAAAACCTCATCTAAGTTTGCAATCTTGTCTTCACCCCTGACTTCAATTCCTTTCTCATTTTCAACTAGACTTGACTTTAGCTTTTGTTCAAGCTTTGCTTGTGCTCTTTTGTCAGCCTTGAGTTTTTCAGCTTCTTTCTTTAACCTTTTGGTTTCTTCCCTCTTGGCTATTGAGAATTTGGGATGTCCTTGCATCACACATATGCTCTTTCCCGCTCTAAAGATAATAGCCATGTTTTCTCCTTACTGCCTCATCCATGGTCTCCTTGTGTTTTATGATGCTAGTACCCAAAACTTTGTCTTCATCAGGCTTTGGAAGAGGAAAGTCCACTTCTTTCATCTGAGCAAAGTCTAGAGGGTTCTTTGTGGAGTCCTTGCTGGATCTGGTGTTGGGCTTGAGAACCATAAGTTTTAGATTCTTGAAAGAAGTCTTTCCAACCTTATTTCTCCTTTCTGGCTTGTGCTCCATATTGATTGGTTCAACCTTTGTGCTATGTTTCACAGATATTGATTTATCTTGTGTTGAGCCAAACAGCTGTTGCATCCTTTCATCAATTCTCCTCCTTTGCTCTTTCACTTGAATTTCAGCTGCTGCTAGCTGGATTAAATCAATTCCATCAGGCTTTCCTTTGATTTGAATGATTGGAGAAGTAGTGATGGCAGGAACTAGCACTTTAGATATTTGGATTTTTGTAGATGGCTCTCCTTCCCCTTCCCTTTTACTCTCCCCCTTTTTGTTATCATCAAGGAGAGGGGTCAAGCCCTGTGCTTTTGCCAGCTGCATAAGTAGATTTGTTTGAGATTGTTGGTTGTGAAGAATGGTGGCCACAGAATCTTCAATAACTTGAACTCTGTCTTCCAATTTGGCCAGCCTCTTTTCAGTATGTGATTCCTTTTTCAATCTCAACAAAATGTCCTGCATTGTACCAAAGGGCATGACTGAATCCAATTTTTCAGAATTATAGGATTTCAAGTCAGCAATATCCTTTCTGAGTTCATCCACACTCAGATTCTGTCTTACTTGCTGCAACTTCATGAGATGCAGTGAGTCCAAGTGAGCTGTAAGGATAGCCTTTGTACTAGCATGAGAAGTTTTCTGAATGGCCTGTTTGATAGTACTGATTTGTTTGACTAAGGAGACATTGAATTGCCCTGTTGTAGACTCCTTTGTGAAGGCCCATTCAGGTAGATTTGGAATAGAACTAGGGCCTTCATCTCCCCCTAAGTTCATGCTTCCATCAGAAGAAACAAAGTCATCATCATCAGAATTTACTCCAAATTCTTCAAATGACTCACCAGCTGTTGAAGGCATCTTGTTAATAGCAGTTTTGTCCCTTTGAAGAGATGCTGTTGTATGTACTAGATGTAGTGTCTTTTCTGCCTCCACATTGCCCTGTGCAGCCAATACTTGATAGGCTGAAACAGGATGAGTAAAAGTGTCAGCATCCAAGGAAATGTTATCAATTACAGCTTTGTAATGTTGCTGAAATTGTCTTTCCTTTTCAGCATCATTCACAATCATTGACTCACTAGCAATGGCTGGATCCATCCTTATATCTGCTGTACCTGCCTTTCTCTCATTTTCTCTATGTTCTTGCATCAGGGGCTCCCCCTGGCTCACACAACTCACTCCCTCACCTTCACCTACTAAGGTGGTACTCCTCTCACTTACTTTTGCCATGCTGGAAGAAATAGCATGCATATTTGAGCTCTCAATCTCTCCTTTTTCCTGGGAGCAACCCAGCCTCTCACTCAAATTGTCACTCCCTTCCCTCAGTCCTAGAAGTGATTGTACAGTAATCAAGTCTTCTACACTTGGAATTGTTTCAGTTGTGTGTGTAGAGACTATCAACGGATGAGGAATAGCCGTTGAAGGTGAAACTGATGGTATCAACGGATAACTGCTGTTAAGCTTATCCGTTGAAGAACAACCACTTGTCAACGGATGAGTGATATCCGTTAAGAAGGAAAAGAAGTAGAAATTGAAAGTGATATAACTGTTGAATCTGTGTAGATTGATATGAGTTTTGGTGACACAGATCCTTCAATTACATCTGAAAGAATTTGCGGGTGATCCAACAAATCATCTAAAAGATGATGATCACCTGTATTTGAGTGGGGCTCCTCCCTGAGTTGTAAAGAGGGAGAATCAGGAATTGATGGGAATAACATATCCACATCTAGAGATGGTGAGGAAGTGTGTGGTGATTGTTGTGTGTTAATTGTGAGAGAATGGGGCTGTGACTCCACATTTGTTGGAGCCACATCAAACTGAGTTTGAGAAGGCATAGATACAGATGGATGTATCTGTGCAGTGTGTGCACCCTGTGTAGAAGATTGGGTTCTAGCTCTCTTTCTTCTAATAAAAGCTTTTGTTGATGAGTGTTTGGCTTTAGTGTCCCTCCCTCGTTTGTGTGTTCCTGGTTGGGAACTATTTTCAATAGTTACATCCTTTTGGGAGGATGCAGCTAGGGATATGCTAGTAACCTTTTCAACCACCACAGCTTTTTGAGAAACTGTGGCTTGGCTAGCTTGGGAAGCACTTTTCTCTCCTTCCTTATCCTGGGGGTTTCTTTGATGTTCACCCCTCCCCTCACCACTCACACCCTGTTCACTCCCCTCAGGGTTAATGGTAGGTGTTACAACTGTTGTCTTTTGAGAAACAACAGAGGTGGTTTTCTTTGTCTTTGATTTTGAAAGTTTAGTTTTGGTGACCTTGGTAGGAATCTGTTGGGGCATTGTCACAGATTCCATGGCCACACTAGAAGATAAAGAAATAGAGGGGTTGGAAGAAGTAGGAGTTGTAGAAGCAATTACCTCACCTACCTGAGGTGCATTCATGATTGGTAAATATACCAATGGCACACTGCTGTTGAGATCCATTCTCAATAAATCTGCAAGAACTCTTTTCTCTTGTGCCCAGCACTTGAGTTTATTATTCTCATTCATAATGACCAAACCTTCAGCAACATGGTTAGCCAATAACATAAAGAATCTAGCATAATAGATGTTATTAGGTCTATTAGCTTTGTTACCTAATCTAGTACCCAATTCTAGCATAACATAGTTGCTAAAATTAAAATACCTATCAGAAACAAGCATATAGAGCATATTAACAAGAGATGAAGTTATGGCATCAAAATTGCTAATTTTCCCAGAGAAAACCTTGATAAAGGCATCCCCAAGAAAACTCCATTTTTTCCTAAGGCCTTTTCTTTTAATACTCCCTAAACTAGCAGAGTTAAGAGAATAACCTATGGAATCTAACATGCTGGATACATCATTATCAGTGTGTGGTGTCATGACATTGTTCTCAGGTAACTTAAAACATGCTAGTAAGTCATCACAGTTAACACAGTGATTTTTACCTTTGAGAGTGAAGGAGATAGTCATATCTATGGAGTTGAACTCAGCAGTTGTCCAAATCTCCTCAACTACTTCACAGTAAATCGTTGGGGCTTCCAGCATTGCATAGCTAAGTTTACAGTTTTTGATGAAGTCCATCATTTTGTGATAATCTGAGTGGGCTTCATTCTTTTCTACCAAAGCTATGAAATTGTTCTTCTCATAGATGAACCCAGATTGAGACATAATCTTTACTACTGGTGCCATTGTTGTGAGTAGAAATTGTAGAGAATAACTTGAAGGTTTTGCAGAGAGAAAATGGTAAAAGCTTTGAAATTCAAAGAAAGCGTAAAGTAAAATGAAAAATCAGAAGGGCTTATATACTTTCTCAAATAAAAAAAACATAAATAAGAGATTAAACAATAAATATGTGTAAGTGAATTTCAGCCGTTTAAGAATAAACTGTAAGTATTCTGAAAACTACCTTTAAAACAAATACATACAGTTGTATGTATGAGTATCAACGGTTAAGACAATAGAATCAACGGCTGTGAAACACTTGAATCGACTGATGTGATATTTCAACGGATAAGGTAAACTGTCATCCGTTGAAGAGCACTTCAGTTTTATCCGTTGACGGATAAAAATTCCAGAAATGTATATGACTTTCAACGGATAATGAACATCTGTTGACAGAATAATTTTGACTTTCAATGGATAGGGAATATCCGTTGATGGAATAATCTGTATTAAAAATCAAATTTGTTCTTGCAGCTAATACATTTCAGGCTTCAATACAAATTACAATAAGGACATGAATTTTAAGAGTAATTAAGCATACCTAGCTCACTTACCAGTCTTGTGAATGTTGATTCATTAAGTGGCTTGGTAAATATGTCTGCAATTTGTTGTTCACTTGGAACAAAATGAAGTTCCACTTTACCTTTCATCATATGTTCCCTAATGAAGTGGTACTTGATATCAATGTGCTTGGTCCTTGAGTGCTGCACAGGATTCTCTGTTATGGCTATGGCACTTGTGTTGTCACAAAAAATAGGAATTCTATCAACATATAGTCCATAATCAAGGAGTTGATTCCTCATCCATAACACTTGAGAGCAGCAACTTCCAGCAGCAATGTATTCAGCCTCAGCTGTAGAAGTAGAGACTGAATTTTGCTTTTTGCTAAACCATGATACAAGCTTGTTTCCCAGGAATTGGCAGGAGCCTGTTGTACTTTTCCTGTCTATTTTGCAACCTGCATAGTCTGCATCTGAGTAGCCAATTAGATCAAAACCAGACTCTCTAGGGTACCAAATTCCTAGATTTGGAGTCCCCTTGAATATCTGAAAATTCTTTTAATAGCTACTAAGTGAGATTCTTTAGGGTCAGCTTGAAATCTAGCACAGAGACATGTAGAAAACATTATATCTGGTCTACTGGCAGTTAAATATAAAAGTGAACCAACCATGCCTCTATAACTTATAATGTCCACAGACCTTTCAGTCTTATTTAATTCAAGTTTGGTGGCAGTGGCCATGGGAGTTTTTGCAGATGAACATTCTATTAAGTCAAACTTCTTTAAAAGATCATTAATATATTTAGTTTGACTAATGAAAATTCCATCACTAACTTGTTTAACTTGTAAACCAAGAAAATAGGTTAGTTCTCCCATCAGGCTCATTTCATAATTACTTTGCATTAGCTTAGCAAACTTTTTACAAAGCTTATCATCTGTAGATCCAAATATTATGTCATCTACATAAATTTGAACAAGTATACTAGAGCCATTAACATTCCTAAAGAAGAGAGTTTTATCAACAGTACCTCTAGTGAAGTGATTCTCCAAAAGGAATTTTGATAAGGTTTCATACCAGGCTCTAGGTGCTTGCTTCAGTCCATAGAGTGCTTTCAACAGATAATACACATAGTCTGGAAAATTTGAATCTTCAAACCCTGGAGGTTGACTTACATAAACTTCTTCCTCCAATTTCCCATTTAGAAATGCACTCTTGACATCCATTTGATAGACTTTGAAATTGGCATGGGCTGCATAGGCTAGAAAAATTCTGATGGCTTCAAGTCTTGCAACAGGAGCATATGTCTCATCAAAATCTATTCCCTCTTGTTGAGAATAGCCTTTAGCAACCAATCTGGCTTTATTCCTTATGACAATGCCATTTTCATCCATCTTGTTTCTGAATACCCATTTTGTGTCAATAGGACTCTTGTTCTTTGGTTTGGGTACCAGCTTCCAAACTTTATTTCTCTCAAATTGGTTCAGCTCTTCCTGCATAGCTAATATCCAATCTGGATCCAATAAAGCTTCTTCCACTTTCTTAGGTTCCTCCTGAGATAGAAAACTACTATACAGACATTCATCTTGAGTAGCTTTTCTTGTTTGCACTTTAGATGATGCATCACCAATGATCAGTTCAAAGGGATGATTCTTGGTTCATTTCCTTTGAGGTGGAAGATATACTCTAGATGAGGTGGCCTCAGTATTGTCATGATGTGAGACAGAGTGTTGATTAGTTGAAACTCCCCCTGAGTTGTTGGTCCTTTGCAGGGAATTTGGAGTTCTATCAACTGATGATGTAAATCGATTATCCGTTGATGAACTATGATCAACGGATGCTTCATTTTGTACTTCAACGGATGATGCACTATGTCTTTCAACGGATACTGCATTGCCTCTATCAACGGATGCAGAATTTTGTGCATTATCCAAGGGCATGTTTTGAATCCCTTTTGAAGTGTCATCTCCATCAGTCTCCTCTTCACTATCATCACAATATATCTCAATATTGTCAAATTTGAGTCTCTCATGGTGTCCCTTATCTGTTAGTCCATCAATCTTTTTATCATCAAACACAACATGCACAGATTCCATAACAATGTTGGTTCTTAGATTGTAGACCCTATAAGATTTTCCAGCTGAGTAACCAACAAATATCCCTTCATCAGCCTTTGCATCAAACTTCCCTTTATGGTCAGATTGATTTCTCAGTATAAAGCATTTACATCCAAAGACATTAAGAAAGTTTAGAGTTGGTTTTCTTCTCTTGAACAACTGATAAAGAGTCATGCCTTTAGCTTGATTGATCAAAGAAATATTCTGAGTGTAGCAGGCACAATTAACAGCTTCAGCCCAGAAATATGTTGGTAACTTTGATTCTTCAAGCATTGTTCTAGCAGCCTCAATTAAAGATCTGTTCTTTCTTTCAACTACCCCATTTTGCTGAGGTGTTCTTGGAGCTGAGAACTCATGCATGATTCCATTTTCTTCACAGAACAGCCTCATTGTCAAATTCTTGAACTCAGTTCCATTGTCACTCCTGATATTCCTAACCTTCAAGTCAGGATTATTATTGACTTGCCTGATGTGATTGATAATGATTTCACTTGCTTCATCCTTTGATCCAAGAAAATAGACCCATGAAAACTTTGAGAAATCATCTACAATCACTAAGCAATATCTTTTTCTTGCAATTGACAATACATTGACTGGTCCAAACAAATCCATATGTAGCAGCTGTAATGGTTCATCAATTGTTGTTTCAAGCTTCTTTTTGAATGATGCTTTCCTTTGTTTGCCTTTCTGACAAGCATCACACAAACCATCCCTTGAGAATTCAACAAGAGGAATTCCTCTAACTAAGTCCTTTTTGACTAGATCATTCATTGTCTTGAAATTCAAATGGGATAGCTTCTTGTGCCATAGCCAACTTTCAACTGGACTTGCTTTGCTGAAGAGACAAGTAATAGATTCTGCATCAGTAGAGTTGAAGTCAGCTAAGTACACATTTCCTTTTCTAACTCCAGTTAGAACCACTTTGTTGTCTTTCTTACTGGTGACAACACAGGCTTCAGAATTGAAGGAAATTGTATTCCCTCTATCACATAGTTGACTGATGCTCAGTAAGTTGTGCTTGAGACCATCAACTAATGCAACTTCATCAATGATGACATTCCTTGTTGAAATCAAGCCATATCCCATAGTAAACCCTTTGCTGTCATCTCCAAAGGTTATGCTAGGGCCAGCTCTCTCCTTAAACTCTGTGAGCAGGGAGAAATCTCCTGTCATGTGTCTTGAACAGCCACTGTCCAAGTACCATAGATTTCTTCTGTTTCCATGCACACCATAAAATCAATCAAGTTGATTTTGGTACCCAAGTTTCCTTGGGTCCGATATGTTAGCCTTTCTCCTAGACTTCATTCCTCCTGCATCTTTAGACTTAGGTAACTTTGAGTCAACCTTGATCTTAGATGTAGTTGGTTGAGGTGTAGGGTTAGTCACAGAATCATTTAGCACATTTGGAATTTGATAAGGCATGGATTGTGCAAACATGTTATTCCATATCTTCATCCTGTTCCAGCTCTAGTTCATAAGTCTTCAAGATTCCATATAATCTTTCAAGAATGAAGTTCTTATAATCTTGAGAGTTTCTCAAGGAGACAGTCATGGGTTTCCATTCCTTTGGCAAGGATCTTAAAAATTTAAGATTTGAATCCTTCACCAGGTACACTCTACCATACAGCTTCAGTCCATTCAACGGCTTTTGGAATCTATTGAATGTGTCATTTAAAGATTCATTTTCTTCAAAATGAAAATACTCATACTGTTGAATGAGAAGCTGCATTTTGTTTTCTTTTACTTGTTCTGTACCTTCACACAGTAGCTGAACTGTGTCCCAAACCTCTTTGGCAGTTGTGCAATTTATCACATTATCAAACATATCCTTGTCAAGACCATTAAACAAAATGTTCATAGCCTTCTTATCCTTGTGGACTTCTTCTGTGTCTTCCATTGTCCATTCTGCTCTAGGTTTTGGAATGGATTGACCAACAACAATTGTGGCTGTAGCAACTGTGGCTACTTTGTGGGGAATGTGAGGACCATTCTCAATGCAGTTTACATAACCTTCATCTTGGGAGAGTAGATGAAGGTGCATTTTCACCTTCCAATGGTGATAACTGTCTTTGTCAAGAACTGGGATTTTTACTCCAATATCCTTCTTACTCATCTTTGTTAGTTTCCAAGAACTTTAAACTCTTTGTGTGTCAAGAGCCTGCTCTGATACCAATTGTTATTCCTAGTGAACTAACAATGAGATTTACAGAAGGGGGGTTGAATGTAAATCTCAAAACTTTTTCAAGTTTTGAGTAGTTTCAAAGGCTGTGTGTTTAAGATAAACAAGTGTGTGAATTGCTTTAAGCTAATACAGACAGATATATATTCAAGCACAAAAGTACAGAACACAACAGACCTTAAAAACTTTTCTGGTGGATTTGTTGTTCCAACAGAGATGGTATTTCAGAAAATCTGTGATTCAAGAAGTTGATCACAGCTGCATCCTAGTACAAACTAGATAATTTTTCTCAAGATTTTTCTAAACAGCTCTGGAAAAATTCTCTTCTAATTACTAGCTGCTACTTGGTTTATATAACACCAAGTTTACAAGTGAAGACAAAGATAAAAAGTACAATAATAAAATAAGTTCTCCACTTGTTTCTTCTCCATTTTACTCCAGTGCATTGTTGACTATTGCCTCTTTATACTAGAGTAGAACGGCTGCTTTTTCTGATGTTCCTGAAATAGGCTACCACATCTCAGTTGTCTCTGTCAACCCATGTGCCTCTGTTTGTAGGTACAACTACCACTTGTCAACTGCTATTTAACAGAACATCCGTTGAAGCCTTCATCCGTTGATGGCTTTATCCGTTGATGTGTTAGCAGTTGAAGCTCTATCCGTTGATGCACTCATCCGTTGAAGGATGTTATCCGTTGAAGCTTTAGAGACATACGTTGAAGCTTTGTTTCTCATCCGTTGAAGGTCTTTAAGTTATCCGTTGACACCATTTCATTTATACAAAATTACAAGGCATGAAATATTTACAATTGGCCTTCCTATCTGCATATCCTTTAGTAGTCAACATGACTTATAATTTCCCTCAACATTTAAGAATTATATCTCAAATTCAGAGACTGAAATGTGCTACAACACTAGACTTATTTCTAAGTAAAGCTACACCATCAACGGATAGCCAAAGTGGTCTTATCCGTTGAGGCTACAAACACTAGATTTCTACTTAAGTGTTTTGTTAAACATTTCATCAAACTAATGCACATATATTCCTAACACAACCAAAGACATGTAGAAAGTTTAAAGTTGGTTTTCTTCTCTTGAATAATTGATAGGGAGTCATGCCTTTCACTTGATTGATTAGAGAAATGTTCTGAGTGTAACATGCACAGTTAACAGCCTCAGCCCAAAAATAAGTTGGGAGTTTTGACTCTTCAAGCATTGTCCTTGCAGCTTCAATTAGTGATCTGTTCTTCCTTTCCACCACACCATTTTGTTGTGGAGTCCTTGGAGCTGAGAACTCATGCATGATCCCACTTTCTTCACAGAACAACTTCATGGTTGAATTCTTGAACTCAGTTCCATTGTCACTCCTAATATTCCTTACTTTGAAATCAGGATGATTGTTGACTTGCTTAATATGATTGATGATGATTTCACTAGCTTCATCCTTTGATCCAAGAAAATAAACCCATGAAAACTTTGAGAAATCATCTACAATCACTAGGCAATATCTTTTCCTTGAAATAGACAATACATTGACTGGTCCAAAAAGATCCATGTGTAGAAGTTGTAGTGGTTCATCAATTGCAGATTCAAGCTTCTTACTGAATGATACTTTCTTTTGCTTTCCTTTCTGACAAGCATCACACAGTCCATCCCTTGTGAATTCCACTAGAGGCATTCCTCTAACTAAGTCCTTTTTGACTAGATCATTCATTGTCTTGAAATTCAAATGGGACAGCTTCTTGTGCCATAGCCAACTTTCAACTGGACTTGCTTTGCTGAGAAGACAAGTAATGGATTCTGCATCTGTAGAGTTGAAATCAGCTAAGTACACATTCCCTTTTCTAACTCCAGTTAGAACCACTTTATTGTCCTTCTTACTTGTGACAATACAGGCTTCAGAATTGAAGGAAACAGTATTCCCTCTGTCACATAGTTGACTGATGCTCAATAAATTGTGTTCGAGACCATCAACCAATGCAACTTCATCAATGATGACATTTTCTTTTGAAATCAAGCCATATCCCATAGTGAATCCTTTGCTGTCATCTCCAAAGGTTATGCTAGGGCCAGCTCTCTCCTTAAACTCTGTGAGCAGGGTGAAATCTCTTGTCATGTGTCTTGAACAACTACTGTCCAAGTACCATAGATTCCTTCTTTGTCCCTGCACACAACAAAATCAATCAAGTTGATTTTGGTACCCAAGTTTCCTTGGGTCCAGCCTTGTTAGTCTTTTTCCTAGACTTCATTCCTCCTGCATCTTTTGACTTAGGTAACTGTGGGTCAACCTTGGTCTCAGATGTGGTTGGTTGAAGTGTAGGGTTAGTCACAGAATCATTTAACACATTTGATTGAATTTGATAAGGCATAGGTTGTGCAAACATGTTATTCCATGTAGGCATATTGTATGGCATTTGAGGCATACTAAATGCAGTAAAATAAGGATTATTAATATATGGCATGTTTGCAAAATGTGCATGGGGATTCTGGTGAGACATAACAGGCATAGCATGCAGAGGTGACATAGACATGTTAGGCATGGAGGGATTTGAAGGCATGGGAGCATTTTTAACAGATTTGCAATTATCGGATAGGTGATTAACACTTTTACAATGCACACAGCTTTTTCTAGGAGCATACCTATCAGGTGTGTAATTGTTATGTTTATTAATCCCTACCTTCCCATTTCTTTTAGATTTTCTTTTAGTTTCCTTCTTATCCTCAACCAACTTAAGCCTATCTTTCAGCTGATCTAAAGTCATGTGTCCTATATTCACCTTACTGACATCTCTGGATGTGCTAGCTCCTTCTTTGACCAAGTTCTTGAGAGTTGAATCATTCTTTTTATTGAGGTTTTATTTTTAAAAGAACTTGCCTGTTTTAATTGATGAGCCTTCAACGGATGCTCCTTTTCTTCCTTCAACGGATAACTTTCATCATCCGTTGATTCCACATCCGTTGACAATCCATCAATTAATTCTAACTCCTTTTTGTTTTTCTTCCAGGCATCCTCACAGAATGATTCAATTCCCTGAACCTTTGCAATCTGAACACTAACATCCCTAGATGTTTTCCAGGCCTTGATTACCTCTTGCTCACTTTCTAACTGTTTAGAAAGAATTTCTACTTTCTTAACAGCTTCTGCTAGTTCACTCTCAACAGTCAAGCATTTAAGTTTTATCTTTTCAAGCTCAATTACCTGATCCTCTAACACAACATTCCTATCACTTAAAAACACATTATTCTCCTTGATCCTAGTGTTTTCTTTTGCTAGTGATTTAAGGGAAACACGCAAATGATATAATTCATTGGACATATCATTTATGGCTTCATTGCATTCATGTTTAGAAAGCTGAGAGAGATCAGTAGTAATTACCTGGTTGCTTGATGAACTAGTTTCATTTTCATCAGAATTAGCCATCAGGGCTAGGTTGACATATTCCATATCATCATCTTCATTGACCCCATCTGCTGCCCAATCATCTTGAGTGAGAAAAGCTCTTTCCTTTTGTTTGAGTAAATCAAAATACTTCTTTTTGTAATCAACTTGCTCAAATTTCTTTTTATCAAAAGTTGGCTTTCTACACTCACTTGCAAAGTGTCCACTAATGCCACAGTTGTAACATTTGAACTTTGATTTGTCCACCATATTTTTGTTTGGCTTAGTGAACTTTGTATTTTTTCTGAACTTCATCTTTACAAACCTCCTGGACAAAAAAGCCAGATGTTCATCAACATCATCAGAGTCATCCTGACTGGAATTGTCTTCATCCTCAGCTGCTTGCTCTTTACCCTTGCTTAATTCTGATTTGCTTATGCTAATTTTGAGACTTGGCATTGTCTTCTCCTCATTCCTAGCTTCCATCTTCTCACTGTCAGGTACAAGAGCAACTGTTCCTCCTTTTCTCTTTCCCTTTTCCAACAGCTCATCCTGCTCCATTTCAAGTTCATAAGTCTTCAGAATTCTATATAATCTTTCAAGTGTGAAGTTCTTATAATCTTGAGAATTTCTTAAAGAGACAGTCATGGGCTTCCATTCCTTTGGCAGAGACCTAAGAAATTTTAAGTTGGAATCCTTGACTTGGTACACTCTACCATACAACTTCAATCCATTTAATAGTTTCTGAAATCTGTTGAAGGTATCGTTTAATGATTCACCTTCTTCAAAGTGAAAATATTCATACTGTTGAATAAGAAGCTGCATCTTGTTCTCTCTGACCTGCTCAGTACCTTCACAGATGATTTGTACAGTATCCCAAACTTCCTTTGCAGTTTGGCTATTGATGACATTGTCAAACATATCTTGATCTAAGCCATTAAACAAAATGTTCATGGCTCTCTTGTCCTTGCGGATTTATTCCATGTCTTCAATAGTCCATTCTGCTTTTGGCTTGGGAATGGATTGTCCAACAGCAACTGTTGCAGTAGCAGTTGTGGCTACTTTGTGAGGGATGTGGGGACCATTTTCAATACAGTTGATGTAGCTTTCATCTTGAGAAAGAAGATGTAAATGCATCTTCACTTTCCAGTGATGATAATTATCTTTTTCCAGGACTGGGATCTTTATACCAATATCCTTCCTACTCATAATGGTAGCAGGAGGATTCTTCCATGCACTCATGATGTTAGCAAAATAGATCTTTAAACTCTTTGTATGTTAAGAGCTTGCTCTGATACCAATTGTTATTCCAAGTGGACTAACAATGAGATTTACAGAAGGGGGTAAGTTTTGAGCAGTTTATAAGGCTAAGTGTTTCTGAAAACAAGTGTGAATTGCTTAAAGCCAATGCAGACAGATATATATTCAAACACAAATGTAAAGAACACAGAGATCTTAAAAACTTTTCTGGTGGATTTGTTGTTCCACCAGAGATGTGTTATTTCAGAAAATCTGTGATTCAAAGAATTAAATCACAGTTGCTTCCTAGTACAAACTAGATAATTTTCTCTCTGAATATTTCTAAACAGCTCAGGAAAATTCTTATCTAATTACTAGCTGCTACTTGGTTTATATAACACCAAGTTTACAAGTGAAGACAAAACTGTAAAATACAATTGAAAGGATTCTTCACATGTTTCTTCTTCATTTCTCTATCCAATGCAATCTAGGATAATCTGTGAATCTTTGAATACTTCCTTGTTTGCATCAGAATGGGAATGCTGCATTTTCTTGATTCCTCCTAGAGGCTTCCACATTCCAGTTTATCTCTGTCAACCCATGTGCCTCTGTCAGCTTACGAATTGTCACTATCAACTGCTAATGAACTAAGCATCCATTGAAGCTTTCATCCGTTGATGCCTTATCCGTTGAGGCTTTATCCGTTGAAGCTTTATCCGTTGATGCATTATCAGTTGAAGTCTTTATCCGTTGAAGCACTTATCCGTTGATGGATATTATCCGTTGAAGCATTAGAGACATCCGTTGAAGCTTTGTTTCTTATCCGTTGAAGGTCTTCAATATCAGTTGATACTTCTTCACTTATACAAAATTACAAGGCATGAAATATTTACAATTAGCCCTCCTATTTGCATATCCACTAGTAGTCAACATGACTGATACTTTCCTACAACATCTAAGAATTACAACTTGAATCCAGAGAATGAAATGTGCTACAATACTAAACTTATTGCTAAGTAAAGCTACTCCTTCAACAGATAGCCAAGATGGTCTTATCCGTTGAGGCTACAATCACTAGATTTCTACTTAAGTGTTTTGTTTAACTTATCATCAAACTGATACACATATTCCTAACAGATATCTATGAAGAATTGGGAAGGATCGGATTTTATTCAGGAACTCAAACAAATTTATGAATAATCACTCTCTCTTCCTAAATACTTTAATGTGTATAAACGAAAAACTTGCATGTACTTCATCTTATTTTATTTTAAGTAGTAACAGAAATCAAGTCAAAATTTACTTAAGAGGGGATAATTTTTAAATTTTAGGATATTTTGAGTGCATCCTTCATTATTCGTAAAAATTCATGTGGATAAATAAAGAAGGACGAAATATCTGCAGATAGAATATTAACGACTCGGTACTTTCTTTTGTGAACAAGTTATGATCGAGAAAATATTTTATGTAAAACACATTTAGTCATTGAAAATATAAATTTAACTTGAGGTAACTAGTAATACTCCATATGAAATAATTAAAAACGGTCAAAATGATGTTTTTAGTGCATCCTTCGTTATTCGTAAAAATTTATGTGGATAAAGAAGGAAGAAATATCCGCAGATAGAATATCAACAACTCAATACTCTATTTTGTGAACATGGTATGATCGAGAATGTTTCATGTAAAACACATTTGGTCATTGAAACATAAATTTAACTTGAGGTAACTAGTAATACTCCATATGAAATAATTAAAAATGGTCAAAATGATGTTTTTAGTGCATCCTCCGTTATTCGTAAAAATTCATGTGGACAAATAAAGAAAGAAGAAATATCCGCAGATAGAATATTAACAACTCGATCCTCTATTTTGTGAACAAGGTATGATCGAGAATGCTTCATGTAAAACAAATTTAGTCATTAAAACATAAATTTAACTTGAGGTAACTAGTAATACTCCATATAAAATAATTAAAAACTGTCAAAAGGCAGCAGGATGGATTTATCCTTTAGGCACATCTAGGCACTGAAGTCGCTATCTACTTTCCAACTCTATAAAGCCTATGCATGCATATAATAGTAGGAGTCATATCTCGATGTAGAGAAATAAAATCAAATCTATAATTACAGGGTTAACATAGAAAATCGTAACGTCCCATCAGGTGCATGAGTGTTGCTTTTCGACATCATTGTATCAAATTTATCAATCACTGCCAGGAACACCTTGTCAGCATCAAGAGCTGCTTCCTAGAAGTCATTAAAAAAGTTGTAAAATTGTGATGCATTAGTGCTGTAGTTGCATCCTTACACTACAACTAACAAAAGTATTTGAAAAAAAACTATGCTACTTGTAAAACTGGTTAAGATATAATAAAAACGAAAGCATGCCATGTAACAAGAAACATTAATGCACTCCTTTTTGGCTCTATTCTTATAGCATGTGAAAGTTCATACTTGAATTTTTTATATACAAATTCATGCCGAAAAAGATTAAAAACCAGTTGGGTCATGTTGAGGATCTTACAGGTCCAATATCTGCAATTAATTATGCTCGGAAGGACAAGGCAAGACCCCAATTATACAAGGCTCTCATATCATCTGCGTCAATTGACAAGGCTAGTCTATATTTCCTGCCTGCCTCAATGAGGAGCTCTTCACACTCTTGACAAACATTGATGAGAACTGATGCAAGTTCTTCTTTACTGCAAGCTTCACTATCTCGTTCATTAGAATAATAATCCTCTTCAAATAGTGATGCATTGCTTCTCCAAAGCCGAGTTCTCAACTCACAACTGACCTTTAATTTAAGTTATCCATGAAGTAGGTATGTGTTTCTCAGCTAGCCCATGACTAGTAAGCTCATAGGCTTCAATTCTACGACCTTTGATAATATATGGGCAGTCTCTTGCAGCTCATTCTCTACATCTCTTTTAACACCCCTTGAGTTATCAACATAAACACCTATGTTGGCAGTTGAGCATTACATTAGTTGACTACAAAAATGCTCAAGGGGTTTTTGGGAGAAAAATGCTATGCAAAAGCATAAATTCTAGCATTGTGTTATTTTTATACAATATTTAAATATAACATCCAAAATTTGAGTAGATTTGAGAATTCTGTTCAATATATAAAGAAAATTACTACTATTAAATGATAGAAAAAGGAACCAGCTTGAGATACAGCAGAGATTCATAGGCATGAATATAAATTCATGGCCATAAATTTTTTCTGGGATACAGTAGAGATTCATGGGCATGAATATAAATTTATGGCCATGAATTTTTTTCTGGGTTTTTTTAATAATGACTAATAGTTGGAAGTTTGTTCCTTTATAAGAGGACTCAAGCTTTCATATTTGGATCTAAAACATTTTCTTAGTGAAATCCATAAATAAATGGAGTTGCAATGGCTAGCTTGAAATGAGTTTGTGGTTGATTAAGTTGTAAAAAACTTGAGTACCATATTGATATGGTAAAAGAGTGTTGGTGGCTTTATATTGTATAACATGTCCTAAAGTAGCATTCAAAAATCCCCAAGCTACAAGAAAACCGAGACTACAACCGTAGGTGTAACTGTTGTGTTCTACGGTGGCAAACTCAACGGAGTCAGTGCACAACTACTAAGGTATGTGGGTATACATGGTGTAGTGTGGGCCTCGCGCGCATACAAACATGCGCGCGCCGCCGCCTCGCCATAACACGACATGTCACGTCACATCGGGAAGGGTCGGGTTGGGTCGAAGGGCGAATGTCTCGGCGTCTCGCGTACACGAGGCGACCTGGGCGAGGGATTTTACTATTGTTTTAATAAATAAATAGTGACTTATTATAATATTTTAATAGAAAATTTTATGTGTTAGAATTTGTTAGTAGGCCTAAAATTTATGGGCTTGGTAAGTAAAATATTTATTTTAATTAAAAACATATCAGTTCCGTTTTTGGTATTATAATAAAAATAATTTTGATAAACAAATGGTGTGAAATACATCTGTAAGAAACCCTAGCAGCCTCCTCATCTAATCTCCTTTCTCTCTCTCTCTGAAAAATATACAGACATAAATAGGTTTTCTTGGTAACTGAGGTCTGATCACCGTTGAACATCGTGCTACTGTGAGCCCGGTGTTCAATTGCTGTTTTATCCTAGGAGGGTTATTGCAGACTCTGGACACAGTAAGTGAGGGCAATAAACTCTTCAAGAAGAGCCTCTTCCTCTTGAGGGATTGGTGACTCAGCTGTATTGAAAGCTTCATTACGATAAGCTTTTTTCCTCATCTTGTTTTATTTAACAGTTTGTGATTATTTTATGTTTTCGACCTTCGTGGCTTGTTTTCGTTTTTGGTGATTTGCCTTGTTCTTGTAATTCGTTATATAACTGCCTCGTTGTGTAAATTTAGTCATTGTACTATTGGTTTTCCCAACAATCTTGAAGAGTTTATTTGTTATATTGCAATTTAACAAGATGGTTAACGAAAGTGAGACTCCTGTTAATGTTGAGAAGACTCTTGTTGATGGTGGTTCTGGTTATGGAGTTACTGCGTCCACCATAGATTGGACCACGTATAGATTTCCGCAGCCTATTGATTTATCGGGCATGTCAGATAAATTCAGTGGGGGGCTTCTTTTTCTCGCTGACAGAAAAATATAAAGCTTTGGTTAACTGTTAAGGGTCTATGGCCGGTGGTGCAGCATGATCCTCCTGTTGTGGATCAAGAAAAGGCTGAAACTATGATTGTTTATGCGCTATGGGCTGAGTAGGATGAGGTGGCTAGGGTAGCCATTCTGGCTGCTTTAGCGAACACTCTGTTTGACGTTTACTCATCTGATGCCTATAGTGCTAAGCAGTTGTGGGAGAAGCTGGACCAAACCTATAATACTGATTCTCAAGTTCTTGAGAAGTATTCTTTGGCGAGGTTTCTTGAGTTCAAATTGATAAAAACCAGGTCCATGACTGATCAAGTACATGAGTTCGAGATGTTGGTGCATGTTTTGGGTGAGTATGAAATGGACTTACCTGAGAAGTTTAAGGTGATGGATGTGATTGAAAAACTCCCTAAGTCTTGGGAGGAGTTTGCTCTCTCCCTAAAAAGATAGAAAGGAGAGATCACATGGACAAACCTTATGTTGGACATCTCTGTGCAGGAAATACACAAGTCCAAACAAGGACATGTGATTCCTGTTAAACATGGGAGCAGTTCGAAGGTGAACGTAGTGACTGTTGGGTAGAAAAGGAAATCTATCAGTAAAAAGGATAACACTAAACCTAAAATTGACAAGAACAAGGCTAAGAAACCAAAGGAAAACAAACCATGTTGGTCGTGTGGACATGATGGTCATTGGAGCAAGGACTGTCCTATGAATAAAGTGAAGAAAGTTGGAGTGGTAGCTCAAGCAAACACTGTGCTTGGACTTGCAACCACTAGTGGGCCTGTGGCTAACATGGTTGTTGGTGAGGTTGTTGCCTCTGAAGCCGACGACGAGTATGTTAACTACAACCCTGAACTACTTTCCACTTATCTGTCTAATGAATGGTTGATTGATATTGGAGCTAATGTGCATATTTATGCTAATATTACTCTGTTTGTATCTTATCAACAGACTCATGGAGTGACAGTGACGATGGGGAATGCAAGTTCTGCACAAGTGCTCGAAATAGGAAATATGGACCTGAAGTTTGCTTCTGAACGGATTCTATCTCTCACTAGAGTGCATCATATTCCCTCTATTCATAGAAATATTATTAGTGGAAGCTGTTTAGTTAAAAATGGCTTTGAACTTTCTCTGAAATGTAATAAAGTATTGATTACACATACTGGTACATTTTTTGGCAAGGGTTACTTATCTGACGATTTATTTTTAATAAATGTGGAGCCTGTTTTGGGCAGTTTTATTAATGATAGTGTTGCTCCTTCTGTTAATTATGTAGAATCATCTGATTTGTGGCACTTACGACTTGGTCATTTAAATTTTGGTGCTCTAAAGAATATGATGAATTTAGAGTTGATTCCAAAACATGCCATTGATAAGAAAACTAAATGTCAAGTATGTGTGACTGCTAAACTAACAAAGAAACCATTTTATAATGTTGTTAGGGATTCTGGATTGTTAGATCCAGTACACACAGACATATGTAAATTTGGTGGTGTGTTGACTAAGGATCATTGTAGATATTTCATTACCTTTATATATGATTGTAGTAGATATTGTTATGTTTATTTGCTTAAACATAAAGATGAAGCACTAGATAAATTCATTATGTATAAAAATGAAGCTGAAACACAAACTGGCAAAGTACTTAAATGTTTGAGATCTGATGAGGTGGTGAGTATACGAGTACCTTGTTTAATGAATTTTGCGCAAGCAACGGAATAGTTCATGAGGTTATTCCACCATACACACCCGATTCTAATGGGGTGGCAGCGCGAAAGAATTTTTTTTTTAAAGATATGATTAACAGTATGCTGATTAATTCGGGATTGCCTAAGTACATGTGGGGATAGGCTCTGAATACGGCTTGCCATATTCTGAACAGAGTCCCTCTAAAAACATGGAAATACTCCTTATCAATTGTGGATAAAGCATAAAACTAGTTTGAATTTTCTTCGTGTGTGGGGGTGCCTAGCCAAGATGCTTATCCCTGAACACAAGAGAAAGAAACTAGGACCGAAAACTGTTGATTGTATCTTTCTGGGCTATCTTGAAACCACAATTGATATGATATTTTTAGTCTTAAAATCTGACATAGATGGTATTGTGGTGAATACGATAGTTGAGCTTCGTGATGCAACATTCTTTGAGGATGTGTTCCCTATAAAGACTGGTATACCTCAAGGTAATTCTGATGACGATCCCACTCGCACACCGAGTTCCATTCCCGATCATGTGAAAAGGATGTCGAATATGGGGGCGGATCCTAGTAGTAGCTCTACTCCCAATGAAGTAGATGAACCTAGAAGGAGTAAGCGTGCAAGAGTAGTCAAGGACTTTAGAAGTGATTATGTCACTTACAATATCGAGGATGAACCTTTAACTTTCCGTCTGGCCATGGATTCTTCGAAGTCGAGGCACTGGAAAGGTGCTGTGAAGAGTGAGATGGACTCTATTGTTTCTAACGGAACATGGGAGTTAGTCGATCTCCCTACTGGGTGTTCTACTATAGGATGTAAATGGATTTTCAAGAGGAAGTTAAACCCTGATGGCTCAATAGATAAGTACAAGGCTAGGCTAGTTGCTAAAGGCTTTAGGCAAAGAGAATGAATTGACTATTTTTATACATACTCTCCTGTTGCTAGAATGACAACAATCAAATTGCTTATTGTATTGGCTTCCATACATGGTCTTATCATCCATCAGATGGATGTAAAGACAGTTTTTCTTTATGGTGACCTTGAAGAAGAGATTTATATGGATCAGCTTGAGGGTTTTGTTGCTTTTGGTAACGAGAGGAAAGTATTTAAGTTAGTCAAATCCATTTATGGCCTAAAACAAGCTCCTATAGACTGTCATAAGAAGTTTGATGAAACTGTTTTAGGCTTTGAGTTTTTAGTTAATGATAGTGACAATTGTGTCTACTATAAGGTTAGAGGAAATGAATGTGTGATTGTGTGCCTATATGTGGATGATATTTTGTTATTTGGAACCAATATTGAGATTATTAACGAGATAAGAGTTTCTTGAAAAGTCATTTTGAGATGAAAGATATGGGTGAAGCTAGTGTGATTCCTGGGATCAAGTTGACTCGGACAACTAATGGAATAACCTTGTCACAGTCTCATTATATAGAGAAATCTATACTTGAGAAGTATGGTTATTCAAATTGTAGAATCGCTAGTACTTCATTCGATTCTAAAGTTGGCCTTATCAAGAATAGTTCTGGTATTCCTGTGTCTCAATTAAGGTATTCTCAGATTATTGGTAGTTTGCAATATCTTGCTAATGTGACTCGACCGGATATTTCTTATTCTGTGTCTAAGTTAGCTAGATATACAAGTTGTCCGAACAAGACTCATTGGGAGGCACTGGATAGAGTTCTTAGATATCTTAAGGGAACTATTTCCCTTGGTTTGCATTACTAGAGATTTCCGGGGGTACTCGAGGGGTACCGTGATGCAAGCTGGATAGCTAGAAAATTCAGTTCCGATGGAGTGACTGGATATTTGTTCACCCTTGGGGGTGCAAAAGTGTCCTGGAAGTCTTCTAGACAGACTTTAATTACTCGGTCTACGTTCGAGGCTGAGTTGTGTGCATTGGATGCCACGGGGACGGAGGCTTAATGGTTACATGGACTGATGTCAATGTTACTTGTAGTAAGCAAACCGCTTCCTACCATTTCTGTTCATTGTGATAGCCGTACAACTATCGACAAGATCAGAAGTGTAAAACATAATGCTAAAACAAAGAGACACATCCAAGTTAGACTTAAGTCTATAAGGGGTCTTGTGTCTGATAGGATTATTGCTATAGAGTTCATAGGAACTCAGAATAATATAGCTGATCCTTTGACTAAGGGGCTTGAGCATGTTGTGGTCCTTAAGTCGAGGTTGGGGATGAGACTGATAACCATCATGGTTCATCTATAGCGGGAACCCAATACACCTGAGAAGAGATCTCTCGAAGTGTATTCAATATGGTAATAACAAGTTGTAAGGATGAATCAGTAGTACCTTTACTATATATAAATTGATACTTCGTATCTGAGTCTATCCCCTGGAAACCTCAAAAGGTATTGAAACTGCTAGTATATCAAGAGTTTTTAGAACTCTGAATGGGGTCAAGTCGTAAGACGAGATGTTAGCAATACATATTTGGAGATGCCCAACTAAGCGAATGTTATTGTGAGGTCGTAATTAGAGGAAAGGGTTATTCCTTGAAGCATTTGATGAACAGGATAGAGACACGACCATAACATCTCAAAGCCGTTGATCTGACCATAGCCTTTTACTTATCGTCGCCTATGGAGTGTGGTTACAATACACAGATAAAGATTCAAGGTGAAATATTCCATCTATATACTGTAGCCATCGAAGTAGAGGACTTAGGAGGGTTCAAACCCGGAAGGATACCGACTCTGAAAAACAAGTCATGATAAAATCAAATATGTATTTCTGTATGGATTTGTGGGGGATTGTTAGAAAATGAAACCAACTTGAGATATAGCAGAGATTCATGGGCATGAATATAAATTCATGACCATGAATTTTTTCTAGGATACAGCAAAGATTCATGGGCATGAATATAAATTCATGGCCATGAATTTTTTCAGGGTTCTTTTTAACAATGACTAATAGTTGGAAGTTTGTTCCTTTCTAAGAGGACTCAAACTTTCATATTTGGATCTAAGACATTTTCTTAGTGGAATCCATAAATAAATGGAGTTGTAATGGCTAGCTTGAAATGGGTTTGTGGTTGATTAAGTTGTAAAAAACTTGAGTACTACATTGATATGGTAAAAGAGTGTTGGTGGCTTTATATTGTATAACATGCAAGTGTAGTGCACAACCACCAAGGCATGTGGGTATGCATGGGTGTAGTTTGGGCCTCGCGCGCACATACACGCACGCTCCGCCGCTGCCTCGCCACGACACTTCACGTCACGTCGGGAAGGGTCGGGTCGAAGGGCGATTTGGGTGAATGTCTCGGCGTCTCGCATACGCGAGGCGACTTGGGCGAGGGATTTTACTATTGTTTTAATTATATAAATAATGACTTATTATAATATGAATTTGTTAATGGGCCTAGAATTTATGGGCTTGGGCCTGTCTAACTGTTATAATTCTATATAATATTCATATTGAAATATGTTTTAAGTAAAATATTTATTTTAATTAAAAACAGATCAGTTATGTTTTTGGGATTATAATAAAAACGTTTTTGATATACAAATGGTGAAAATACATCTGTAAGAAACCCTAGCAGCCTCCTCATCTCATCTCCTTTCTCTCTCTATCTGAAAAATATACATACATACATACATAGGTTTTCTGGGCGACTGATGTCTGATCGCCGTTGAACATCGTGCTGCTGTGAGCCCGGTGTTCTATTGTTGTTTTATCCTGAGAGGGTTATTGCAGACTCTAGACATAGTAAGTAAGGGAAATAAACTCTTCAAGAACAACCTCTTCCTCTTGAGGGATTGATAACTTAGCTGTGTTGAAAGCTTCATTACGATAAGCTTTCTTTCTCGTCTTGTTTTATTTTACTGTTTCTGATTATTTTATGTTTTCAACCTTCGTGGCTTGTTTTCATTTTTGGTAATTTCCCTTTTTCTTGTTATTCGTTATATAACTACCCCATTTTGTTAATTTAGTCGTTGTACTTGTTAGGTCACACACACTGTAGAGGGGATGAATACAGTGTATAATACAATCAAATCGAACTTTAATAACTCAAGTAACAGAAAATAAACTTTATTGAAACAATAAACTCTATTACATTATGAAACTGTTCTCTCTCAGTGATGAACAACTATCACGAGAGCTGCTAGGGTTACAATGAATAATCTTCTCGATTGTGATAACACTTATAGTGTAAACCCTATGTCTGTGTTTATATACCACACAATTACAAGATAATCGCTAATTGATATGAAATATAATTCTGCTTTCTAAAATATATCAATCAGATATCTTTTCTTCCAAGTATTCTATTCTTCATAGAATTCCTTCTTCATGCATATCTCTTCTTATGTTTGTCTCGATCTTCTATCCTTTAACCAGCTGATTTCCCTATCTGAATGTCCTTCAGTACTTAAGTTCTGATATCCATCTTCTGATGATTATCTCCTGATAATATAAGTACTGATATCCTTAAGTCCTGACTGCCAGTAAGTACTGATTTATCCTGTTTAAGTAAGATCTGAAAACTAAACATAAATCATATTAGCCATGACATTATCAAATATATCTAACAATCTCCTCCAACTTGTAAATTAGCATAATATACAAGTTTAACAGATATTTGATGATGTCAAAAACATTAAGTACAAATGCATAAGAATTTGACTAGATAACTACAACTTACAGTCCTTAAAGCTTTACCAATCTTTAACTTTTGATAACAACTTCAGTCTATATTCATATCAGAATTTAAGTAGTTGTAGATCTTGACTTGGCTTCATCTTCTGATCTCTCTGATGTCAGGAGTTGTTCTGAGATAGTTCTTCAACAAACATCTCTCAGCATATCTGAGTTCATCAATCATCCTCCTTTTAGCATCTTTAAGTTCTGCAGTATCTTCACCAGTTTGAACGATTACAGCCCTGAGATCATTAATTCTAGCTTTTCTTATATCCTGATCCAGTCTGATCAAATACGCCTTATCAGACTCAAGATTGAATTCCACAGCCCTGTAACCCAGAAAGGTAGTTATAATCTTGGCATTGTTAGGTTTCATTTCAACTATATCACCCTTGTGATCTCTGTACTTTGGAAGATATGTGTTGTCAGACTTAACAGAATAAAGCCTTTTCTGTCTCTGAATCTGATTCTTCAAATAGTTTGCAGCACTTTCTGTTATTCTGTCATTCACTTGAAGTAAGAATAATACATGCTCCAGTTCTACAAAATACTTCAATGGAATGGCATTTTCCCTTATATGATAAACCCTACCATCTGTCATGAAGTACAACAAGATGTGTTCTTTCAAGTAGGTATGGTAAACCATTTGTACAAATTCCAGTTGATTCAATCTCTCAGGAGTTGCTCCAATACCTGGTTCACTTAAGGAAGTTAGATCATTGGTAGTGTTCTGTATTCTTCTTTCATCAGTACTTCCCAATCCAGTTTTATCACTTGCTTCCTTTCCAGTAACTACTCTTGCTTCAAAACCACTTGCAGCAGTCTTCAAAGGTTGAGTCTGTTTAGCTTTAGTGAATCCTGGTAGGAGTTTCTTTGAAGGTTTAACATGAGCAATGTCAGAGGTTTCCTTTAATTTATCTTCTGATATCAAGTTAACTTGAGCTATGTCAGAGGTTACTTGCTTCTTTGAGATATCAGAACTAACTATCTCTTGACTCTGAACAACTTGAGCCATGTCAGAGGTTGTCTTAGAAACTTTTCTTGAAGTCAGAGCAAGATCAGCATCTTCATCAGTAATTTCTTCATTCACAGGAGGCACATACACCTTGATAGGTTCACCAACTTTCTCTTTGCCCTTGGACCTTGGACCTATCTGCGGTTGTGATTTAGCCATGGTTGCTTCAGGATTTGTCCTTTCTTTTATCACAATGCCTTTGAGTTTTGGAAGTTTCTTTTTACCAGAAGCTTCAGATTTAGATTTAACTTTTTCTGATTTAAGTCTGGCTCCAAGTCCATTCCTGGATTTTCCTGAAGAAATAACTGTCTTGATATTTCTTCATCAAGATCTAAAAGTTCATCAAAACTTATCCTTTTACCAGTAGCAGAAGTAATTCTTTTTCCAGCATCAGAACTTGTCCTGTGACTTGTGATTTCAGCTTTTCTTAATGAGAAACCTCTACCTTGATTATGACCTCCACCCATTCCAAAGTTTCCTTAGTCATCTTTTTCATCATCCTTCCTCTTCAGTGTCTTATCAGTTTTGTATTTGGACTTAATTACTTTCTCCCTCTTTTTGGCATCAGCAGGTAAGAGAAGAGAGACAAACAATTACACTGAGGCTAGGATTTCATTAAGTTGAGATTGCTGAGAAGCTTGATTCTTCAAAATATCATCAATCTGAGATTGTTGTTTCTCTTGGGTCTTCTCAATATAAGCAACTCTGTCAAAGGTAGGTTGGAAGAATTTTTTCTTGTCAATTTTCTGAACTTGTTCTTGCTTGATTAATTCTTCCTGAATCTTATGTAACTCTGCATGAGTAGTTGAATGGAGACCTTGCAGATGTTTAGTACTCAATGCAGTGACTCGAAGATGTGTTTTGAAATCATCAGTAATTAACATCTCATCAGCTTTAGTCAAGTGCTCAGCAAGATTCTTTGCATATGGAACACAGGTAACTGAGTTCCATTCCTTAGTCCACTCCTGTCCTGCAGGAGTTTCACTCCAAGGCACTGCTGCTGCTCTTGTAACAAACTTTGTAACTAATTCACTTTTAGGAATAGTTGGTTGGGGTGCATGTCCTGAAGGACCCGGTTCATCAGCATCTGCATTTGGAGCAACATCACCAGTATCATCAGCATTTGCAGCATCAGAACTTACATAATCGGCTTCTTCTGATAAAACAACAGTATGAGAAGCAATTGAGGCTTCAGCATCATCCTCTAAATGCTGATCTGGTTCCAAGTTCTGATCAACAACCATATTCTGATGCTTACCTATATTCTGATCATCATCATCTAGATGCAGAGAAGGTGTAGTTGATAATTCTGGAGTTTGAGTAGCATCAGTAACAGGTGTTGTTGATGGATTAATTGTTGTTGGAGCTTCTAAGTAAAGTACCTTAGGCACAACCAGGTTCTGAATATCAATTTCAGCACTTGTGCCTGGATCAACAGGAGATACAGTCTTTTGAACAAAAGACACGAATGGTGTATTGGCCTTTTCTGTAGCAGCTTCCTGAGTTGGAGTTAATGGAGAAGCAGTGGCTTGAGCAGATTCCTGTTCTTGTGAGATCAGAGATTCCTGATCTCCTTCCTTAGCTGCTGCTTCCTCATCATCTGAAACTGGACTTTTAGCTCTCTATTTCTTGTATCTCTTTGAAGATGGGGATTCCTTGGGAGGTTCAGCAAAAGTCATTCTTCTATGCCTTTTGAGAAGCTTAGATCCCCCAATTCCAGAATCCTTCTGAGAAGGAACTTTCTCAGCTTCTTTAACAACAGGTTTCGAAGTAGAAACTTGTTCCTCACTATCAGACTCATCTCTCAAAACAATCCTCCTTCTCTTCTGAGGTGTGTGAGGAACAGCCTTTGTCCTCTTAGGCTTGGAAGATGAAGGCTTCACAGTAGGTCATGAGGATGAATGTAATAACCCCAATTTTTGGAAAATTTTGAAACCCTTATGAATAGTGTTTTTGCTGAATGAGAAAACTTTTCATGCCACACTATGTAGGGGTTCTGTTATGGATATTCTGGGATATTATTAGTACTCTATGAAGTATATAAGTGTATGTAAAGATCGTCAGAATCCAATTCCGAACACTTTGGTTTTTCCCGGAAATCCACAAGATACGGAGAGAATTGAGTATAAGGTAACAGGATAAAAAGGATTTAAATTAAAGGATTATAATAGAGGATCATAAAAAAAAGGATATAATGTATTGAGAAAGGTTAAGGGAACCTAAGTAATAAGATCCCGGGTATGATCCTTCAAACGATAAACGAGAACGAAAGTTAAGCGAACCGTATAACAGATCAGCGGTCATTAGGCAAACGATTAGGAAGTTAATCAAAGGGATTAGTGGGAATGATGTCATCCAACCAATAGAAAGAGGACAAGGAAGGGAGGATGACATCATGAGGATGATATAAGCATGACATGGGAAGGAAGGAGGTGTGGTTGAATGAGAACCACACAAATCCAAGGGCAAGAAGGTAATTGACTAAAGCAAGCACAAAAACCAAGCAACCAAGCCAAGCAAAAATCATTTTCATCAAAAATCAAAAGCAACCAAGGCTTGTTCATGAAGCTCTCGGGTGGTTTTCTTAAAAAATGAAAGTCCAAGCTCCTCCACTTACTATTTAGCAAGGTAATTATCTAAGCTTCCCCATGGATAGTTACATACTTCCTATAAGTTTAAGCTTCTAATTCCAAGCCAATCTTTTTCTATAAATCATGAAAGAAGATGGTGAATAGTGTTTTCAAGAACTAAAATTTGTGTTCTTGAAGTTTTGTTTAGATTAAGCTTGGATAAGGGCTTTAAAGGTGATTCCAAGCCATTCTCTTGATTCTCCACTCTCCAAGGAAGGTATAAACTACAAACCCTAGCTTTAGTTTTGAGTAATTAGGATTGAATGTGTTTGATATAGCATATGTGAAGCATGATGCTTGAATGGTTGAAGTTTGGTTGAGTTTGTAGAGATTAGTTGGTTTTGTTGCATTGTTGGAGTTGTAAATCTTGGTAATTAGTTAAAGAACCTAAGTAAAGCTTTTAGTTCATGTGAGGAATAAGTATAAATGGTTAATGTGGATTTGTTGGGGTTGTTATGATGAGATAAGGATGGATGTTTGTTGTATGATGGATTTGAGGTTGGATTTGAGGTTGATTTGGAATGGGTTTGAATGGTTTAAACATTGGTAATCGCGTAAACATAGCCGTCATAACGTCCGATTTTCTTTGGACTGTTTTTGTGCATAACATTAGGACCCGAGAACCCCCTGCTAGATTATGACCACTGCCATGTTTAGATAGCTCATGTTACGAGCTTCGTTTTGATATGTAGTTCGTTCGATTCCGATGCACGGTTAGGAGAAACGACCGTTTCAAGTAAACGGCGTTTCGCGAACGAAACTTTTCCCCTCGCCTTACTTTGAAACATGGGTTAAAGACCAAAAAGGACTAATTGATGTATGAAACATTTATGGTAAGTGTGCTAGGCAGTTAGTAAGACACTCGCGAAGGAATCGCTTTAAAACTCGTAAAGGTTAAATTATTAAAAATGGTGGAGCCGAGGGTACCCGAGTGACTTAAGCGAATCAGTGAGCGCAAAACGAGCGTTAGAGTCTAAGTTAGTTAAAGTATAGATTTACAAGTGACTTTGGTTTAATTCCAACTTACTTGTTGCTTATAGGTTACCAGACTCGTCCCGAGCCATTCGTAACCCCCAGTCGCTCAGGCAAGTATTCTATCCGTTATACTGTTGTTGTGATGAATATATGTATTTGCATTATCTTGCGATAGATGCATGTTGGTTAATTAGCAAAATCTTGCGATATATTGTAGCATGTGATATGGTGTATATATGCATGCCTATTTCATATTCTTGAAATATATATCTGTTGGTTCAGTTGATAATACCTATGCTAGAGGATAGCGGTATCTTGCATATACCCTTAGTATAGGGACCCAAAGGTGAAAATATTTTCTAAAACCGGGAGTCGAGGATCCCGAGTAGATTTTGTATATATATGGATATGGATATATATATATATATATATTTATATATATATATGGTTATAGTTTTTCCAAACTATTAATCGAATAAGGTTTATTCGATAACTTTAACTTTATTTTATTATTGAATATTATTTTGAATATTCGTTCGAGGACTTATGACTCCTTTTACTTTATTAATGAATATTATTTTGAATATTATTCGAAGGCGTATGACTCCTTTTATTTATTTATCTGAATATTATTTGAATATTCATTCGAGGGTTATGACTCAGTTTATTTTATTATTTCAATATGATTTGAATATTCATCGGAGGACTTATGACTCCTTTTATTTTATTAATTGAATATTATTTGAATATTCATTCGAGGGCTTATGACTCAGTTTATATTATTTAATGAATATTATTTGAATATTCATTTGAGGATCTATGACTCCGATTATTTGCTGAAATATATTCTTTATTTTATTAAAGAATAAGGTGTTAATAATCAAACTTATTTTCGATTATTCAAATAAAGATAATACTTTCATATAAGTATATCTTTGGTTATTTAATACTCGTTTCAAGTATAAGTTTTAATACTTCTACTTCAATTATTTTTATAAAGATTATTCTTATGGGAATATTATTTAAATAATAATATTCAGTCATTTTCTAAATATTCTGGGGACTGATTTACTTCATTAAATCAGCTTTACTCCAAACACTCTATAAAGTGTTTTCGAGTCTTCAAAATGATTTTTAAAAGTTAGAGCGGATCCCAAAACTCAATTTTATATTTAAGATCTTCCTTTTTAAGGGGATTTAAATACTCGCTTAAAACCTGAGGGATCCGGCTCTGTGGTGTATTTTATATTCGCAACAAGGTTGCAGTTTTGGTAAATGAATTGATTACTTACCCAACGTTCGAGAAGTAAGTCCATCTATTGAGTCGGCATAAGCAACATGGGCTCAGTGGGCGTCCATGATAGTGTAAGTGGCTCAGTGGGAGTCCATCAAATGCATAAGTGGCTGAGTGGCAGTCCAGCATAAGGTCCTAATTATGACCAGGGTGATGACCAGTGGGGAATTCGTCCATCTACTAGTAGAAAAGGTTACTTATGGGTATCTTTGCCTGATCAGCAAGATATCTGGTTTATGCCAAAGGTTTTCTTTTCCTTTCCAAAATTCATTGGATGTTTCAAACTCTGTTCATACTTTACATAACAGAGGTTCCAGGAAATGTTTTAGAGATATATATATGTGGATATATATATATATCGGGACTAAATAAAGTATCTCATAACTTTTTCATTCAATAATATTTCAAAGATTGAATCTATTCAAGTCTTATCTTGTGGTCTCATCAGTGGGATGAACTTTTGAAACTAATTATAACTTGAACGGTGGTAGTTCAAGTAGTATTTGGGAAAGATATAAGTATATTGGGGTATTTAGTAACCTCATCTTTTAAACTTATATCTAATTAATAATTGTCTTAGGAATGACAAAGGTTTTCAGAAAAACGTTGAAACAAGGTTAGATATATGAGATCACCTTGCAACGATATTTTTTTTATACAGTTATACACTGGGACTTTGTGTATATTATGCATGGAAGAGGACTTCCAATATTTTGAAAAGTATATATGTATATATACTGAATATTTTGCGACTTCATCGCATTAAGATATCAAACTTGGTTCATTTCTTTTGACCAAGACTTTCATGAGTATTATGAGTAGGCTCATATATTGTAAATCATTATACATATTATTTTGGTGGGCTTGCTGCTCACCCTTGCTTTATTTCTTCATCACACAACAACAGTTAGGAAAGATGGCCAGACTCCAGCAGACCCAGCGCAAGCGCGTGGGAAGCGTCCCGCGTCTTCCCGTTGATGTTATAGCTGCTATAGCTGCAGAGGTAGATCTATTGTAGATCAGACCATCTACTTTTGAGAATCAATTATGTATAATTATAACTTGTGGCAGATAATGGCAATTAACTGTAAATTTATCAAGTAATCATTTTGGGTTGTAATAACTATTAAATTGTGGATTCAAAGACTTGTACTTATTTAAATTTCATCTCTGAGACTATAACGGGTTGTGGTGTGTGTTAGTGTGGGGTCACAGCATAAGGTTATTATTATTAATTAAGTGAAGTGATATTGTGGAAAGAAAGACCGTGACGACCCGGATCCTCGACCCCGGATCTGGGGGTGTTACAATGAAGGTTGAGCTGTCTGTGAAGTTAAGAGATATGATTTGAGATATGTTCTCAGGGTAGGTTGAGTAGTATGAGTGGTAAGTTCTGATGGTTGTTGTGGTGTTTGGGATGTGGTGGTGGGTTGGACATCAGGATAAACAGATCTATAGGTTTGAGGATCAGCATTTACCAAGATCTGTTTTACAGACTGAGGAATCTGTAAAGGTCTAACCACCTTTTTCTTAAGGTCAGCATTTACCAAGTCATTAAAGGCTCATTTTGCAATTTTGAAAGGTGGAGTTAAGTCAGTGGTAGGTTGGGGTTCATCAGCACAACAGAAATTATATATAGCTGACAGAATCTAGCAAAGTAGACAACATTCTTATCCTCTGTCATCCTATCCCCAATAAAACCTATCACAACATTTGCAAAATCAAAATGAGTTTGGTTAATGATAGCATACCCGATGTGCTGACTCATTATAGAAATGGTATCAAAATTGGAACACTTATTCCCAAAAGCTTTAGTGATGCAGTCGAAGAAGAAGCTCCACTCCTTTCTGATATGAGCCCGTTTCAACTGCCCAAACTTTGCCAAACTCTGCTCATACCCCAAACTGGCCATTAGCTTTTGAAGAGCTGATTTCTACGGGGTTGAAAAAGTACATCCTTCTGGTAAATGTAGGGCCTTTCGAATTGTACCAGGAGTTACCACATGTGTAGAATCATCCACTTCGAAAATAATACTGGGAGTACCATTTGTACCACCATTATCAAAGTGCCCAGTCCGCCAAAACGTCAGAACTTGTTGGCTTGAAAAGACTGAAGGTTGGGTCAATGCATACCCAATTTCACTGTGTGCAAGAAGATCTTGCACAAAATGCAACTCAGATGGAGCTTCAGCATGATCAAGAATTGCAGCATAGTTATTTGGAACGAACTTAGCTCCATCAATGATCAAATCCTTAGGTGCCATGAGAAAAATCGAAAATTAAAAGTTGCCTGTTAGGTGTTTGAGAAAATGTCTGTATGAAAAACCAATGTCAGGAGATAAAAGAGAGTAAAAGCAAAGAAAGAGAGATAAAGTGTAAAAGTAAATAAAAGATTGTATAATCTTCTCTCTCTCTTACTTATACTTGAAAAAAAATATAACCGTTGGACACCTGTCAGACATGCCCACTTACCCACTAGTTAATGGGCATGGAAAAACAGTAATCATTACTTACCCACTTGCAGTTTTTCAAGGAAAAACCGTTCCACTTACCCAGTAATTCCATTAATCGAGGTAAATCAGTTTTAATTCAAAATTGAAACTGTTCCCACTTATTCAATTATGTTTCACTGCAACACCAATATTCTGAGAAGAAATTCAAGTATGAGAATGACCAAAATTAAATCAAGTAAATAAGTACTGATATTGCAAGATCAAGACTTAATTTAAATTAAAATAGAAATGGTCATCAGAACATGGATATATCAGGATTTATCAGTGCATTTAAGTTACAAACATCTAAGAGACAAAGAACTTGCAAAAAGTAGAAATTTCATTAATATATTAAGAGAATACATTCATGAAATTTAAATTACATTAGAACTTTACAAGATTGTCCTAAGCTTCTAAACCTAACATCAACAGCCTTAGTCCTAGCTCAAGAAGCAGGGCAAGACTGACGATGAAGAAAAACAGGAAGAAGAAAATAAGTTATTTTTTCTTCCTACTCTCGACAAACAAAATAGCGAGTCTGATGATTCGCTCTTGCTGGCGGAGAGCTTCCGACCTTTCCTCCTCCAATCGCTCCAGATGGCGATGGTAGTCCATGTAGAAGAACGGGAGGTGGGTTAGAACCTCCTGGGGAACTGAGTCCCAAATCTCATCAGGAATGGCAGTGACGTGCCATTCCTGCTTCCAGGCTTCACAGCTTAACTCCATGTTGAAGGTCTCATAGTTTAAAAACATATTGTAGTTAACCATGATGTTGTGTATATGAGGGAAAAGAGAGTAAGTGTTTGAGGAAAGAATTGATGTATAGGCTGATGTGAAGTGTTCGTTTATATAGGCAAGAGAATGCCAGAAGACGCAAGGAAATTTAATGCTGACAGGTAGAATTAATTCTACCTCGTCTCCTGAAACTTGGAAGAGGAAAAACAGTCATTGGAAAGGGAAAACAGGGTTTAATGCACACAAGAAACAAGTAAGAATTACTGTGCATGTACGTGGACCACTATCCCTAACTATAGTGACTGTTAATATTCCGCCTCAACATATTCTGATTTAAGATGAGACTGTTTTTAGATTTTATCCACAAATAAGTCAAGTAAAGGATCAAAATTTACTATCAGAACTTAGACTTATATCAAAACTTAACAGCTATCAGAACATGATTTCTTAACTCGAAAAATGAATGCCTATCTTTGTAATTTTTCACACAAATTCTGATATAGATTCTTCAAAACTTAATCATCAGAACGTTCAACAGAACTTGTCCTCAGAATTTATGCAAACTGACACATAAACTGTTCATCTAAAATAACATAGATCACCACAGTAATTTTCATCATTCATATGGAGTGTTTAGTGTGTGCATTAAGCTAAATATCAGATAAAGAGTAAAGTCTGATTCACTTCAGTACATCTTAAAAATAAGGCATAACTAAAACATTACTTAAAATCTGTCATTATTCTGAAGCCTACTATTGAATGAGTTCATGCTTGAGTCCACCTCAACTGTTTTGTGCTAATTTTGTGTATCTTTTTAAATTCCATTGTACAGTGGCTTCTCAGTGTAAGTGAGTCACGACTGCTTATCAGAATTTATGCTATTATCAGAGTATTTCTCCAGTAATCATAGAGTGTGAAAAGTCACCAAGAAAATATTTTGCTTTTCTGATGCATATTGCTTAATACCAGCAATGCACTTGAGTCGTCCCTTCCACATTTTTACTCTAGACCTCAAAGGAGTACCTGATTTTTATTCCTTGATACTTTTTCTTTTTCTTTTGATAAGTGAGGTTTATCAGCACTTAGTACATTCAACAGATTTATTAGCATCAGAACTTAACAGATGAGAAGCATTATTCTAGTTTGTGACTTAGTAATAAGATAGACAAAGTAAACTCAACTAAGCTCAATATCATAATTTGCTTGTGTCAATAGATTTCCATAACAATAATTACTTCTAACATGGGATTTCTAGTTTATTGAAGACTACTAGGTCAGCATCTAGCACATGTATCCTCATAGGATAGAATAGTTACACAAACAGACATATCACTATCAGAGCGTAGAAAGTCACATCGGACAACATTCAGTACTTAAGCAATTTTCAATTAAGTACAGAATACATAAAGAGAGTAATTTCTATAAATACTGATCATAAAGTCTGATGCATCAGAACAAAACTAAGCAGATTTAGAGAAAGAACCTGAAACCATTCCAAGTTCATTTACCAATCTTGTAAAAGTAGCTTCACACAGTGGTTTTGTGAAGATATCTGCTAGTTGTTGATCTGTTGGAACAAAGTGCAATTCCACTGTACCTTCATCCACATGTTCCCTTATGAAGTGGTACCTGATGCTGATGTGCTTTGTCATTGAGTGTTGAACTGGATTACCAGTCATAGCAATAGCACTTTGATTATCACAGTAAATATGTATTTTAAAATATGTTAACCCATAATCCAGTAACTGATTCTTCATCCAAAGAATCTGTGCACAACAGCTTCCTGCAGCAATGTACTCTGCTTTTGCAGTTGATGTGGAAATTGACTTTTGTTTCTTGCTAAACCAAGAAACCAATCTGCCTCCAAGAAATTGGCAGCTTCCACTTGTGCTTTTCCTGTCAATTTTGCAACCTGCAAAATCTGCATCTAAGTAACCTATTAGTTTAAAATCTGATTCTCTGGGATACCACAATCCCAGATCAGCTGTTCCCTTAAGATACTTAAAAATTCTTTTCACAACTGTTAAGTGAGGTTCTCTTGGATCTGCTTGAAATCTTGCACAAAGACAGGTAGCATACATGATATCAGGCCTACTAGCAGTAAGATAGACTAGAGAGCCAATCACACCTCTGTAATCAGTAATATCTACTGATTTACCAGTATCCTTTTCTAGTTTTGTTGCACTGGCCATGGGAGTGGATGCACTTGAACAATCATGCATTCCAAATTTCTTCAGCAAATTTCTGGTGTACTTAGTTTGACAAATAAAAGTGCCTTCTTCATTCTGCTTGACTTGAAGGCCCAGAAAATAGCTAAGTTCCCCCATCATACTCATTTGATATCTTGACTGCATCAGTTTGGCAAACTTCTTGCAAAGTCTGTCATTTGTAGAACCAAAAATGATATCATCAACATATATCTGGACCAGAAGTAAGTCCTTTCCATGGTTGAGGTAGAACAGTGTTTTATCTATAGTTCCTCTGTTAAATCCACTTTCCAGAAGAAACTGAGCTAGAGTCTCATACCATACTCTTGGAGCTTGCTTAAGTCCATAAAGTGCTTTATCAAGCCTGTAGACATAATCTGGATATTTGGAATCTACAAAGCCTGGAAGTTATTCAACATATACTTCTTCCTCCAATTCTCCATTGAGAAAAGCACTTTTCACATCCATTTGAAAGACAGTAAACTTTTTGTGAGCAGCATAAGCCAAAAATATCCTTATGGCTTCCAATCTAGCAATTGGTGCAAATGTTTCATCATAATCAATTCCCTCCTGTTGAGAATATCCTTTTGCAACCAGCCTTGCCTTATTCCTTGTAATTATGCCATCACTATCAATTTTGTTTCTGAATACCCATTTTGTACCAACAACAGATCTGTTCTTTGGTCTTGGTACTAGGGTTCAGACTTTGTTTCTTTCAAATTCATTTAACTCTTTCTGCATTGCTTGCACCCAATCAGCATCTTGAAGAGCTTCTTCCACTTTCTTTGGCTCGGTCTGAGAAAGAAAAGAATTGTAAAGACATTCACTTGAAGTAGTTGTTCTAGTTCAGACACCTGCATCAAGATTTCTAATTATCAAATCAGGTGTATGTGATTTGGTCCACTTCCTTGCAGATGGAAGGTTTTCTCTAGAACTGGATGCTCCCCCATGATCCATGCTGTCTTCATTAACATTTTCTGATGCTCCCCCTGAAACTATGCTCTCTGAGTTGGATTCTTCAGAATTTAGATTTTTAGAACTATCAGTACTTGGCTTATCAGAACTTGACGAATCAGAACTTGAAGAGCCAGATGTATGTTCTGATGCTTCTTGAGATGTGGAAATATCTTGAGTATGCTCCCCCTGCATAGGTGAATCTACCTTTGGCGTAGTTACCACAGTTTCAATAACATCAGAGTTTGATCCATCAGAGTTTGTAGTATCAGGATTTAGATTGTCAGGATTTTCAATATCAGAATTTGAGTCTTCATTTTCAAATCTCAGCTGATCATGATCAATAAAATCTTCAAGTCCAGTAATCTTCTTATCATCAAAAGAGACATTGATAGATTACATGACCACTCTTGTTCTCAAGTTATAGACTATGAAGGCTTTTGTGGAAAGTGGATATCCAACAAAGATCCCTTCATCAGCTTTTAGATCAAACTTGGATAGCTGTTCAGGATGAGTCTTAAGAACAAAACACTTGCATCCAAATACATGAAAATACTTCAGATTTGGCTTCTTTTTCTTCACCATCTCATATGGTATCTTTCCTTGCTTGTTGATAAGTGTTGCATTCTGAGTAAAACAAGTAGTCTGCATAGCTTCAGCCCAGAAATAGGTTGGAAGCTTTACTTCATCAAGCATTGTACGTGCAGCTTCAATGAGAGTTCTATTCTTTCTTTCAACAACTCCATTTTGCTGTGGAGTTCCAGGAGCAGAGAATTCCTGCTTGATTCCATGGTTTTTGCAGAACTCTTCCATTATCGAATTCTTGAACTCGGTACCATTATAACTCCTTATAATTTTCACAGAATCTTTGACCAATTTATCCAGTTGCTTGACATGATCAGTCAAGATAGATGGAGTTTCACTTTTTATGTGCAAGAAATACACCCATGTGTATCTGGTGAACTCATCCACTATGACCAAAGCATATTTCTTCTTTGCAATAGACATGACATTTACTGGGCCAAATAGATCAACATGTAGTATGTGATAAGGCTCAAGAATTGATGATTCAGTCTTGCTCTTAAATGAAGATTTTCTTTGTTTGGCCTTCTGACAAGAATCACAAAGGCCATCAGGAGCAAATACTGACTTTGGCAGTCCTCTCACAAGATCTTTCTTGACCAACTCATTTATATTTTTGAAATTTAAATGAGAGAGTTTCTTGTGCCAATTCCAGCTTTCTTCAATTGATGCTCTACTCATCAGGCAGATTACAGAACCATCAGTACTTGTTGAAAGCTTGGCTTCATAGATGTTACCACGCCTGTATCCTTTCAGAACAACTTTGCCTATAGATTTACTTACAACTTCACAGTATTCTTCAAAGAAATCCACATGATAACCTCTGTCACAGATTTAACTTATACTCAGCAGATTGTGTTTAAGTCCTGAGACCAGAGCTACTTCTTTAATGATGACATTCCCAAGATTGATATTGCCATATCCCAATATTTTTCCAATGTTGCCATCTCCATAAGAAACACTTGGGCCAGCTTTCTCCACAAAGTCTAATAGCAGGGCTTTATTTCCAGTCATATGTCCTGAACATCCACGGTCCAGAACTAGGATGTTTTTCCTGTTGCCCTGCAATCACAAAGACCACTAATGATTAGTTTTAAGGACCCAGACATGCTTGGATCTTTTGGTCTTATTAAGTCTGTTAACATTTGCAGCGGATTTAGCATCAGAGTTTATGTTAACATTTTTCTTATCAGAATTTACACTATCAGACTTTGAATCATAACTTACACTAGAAGGAACAATGGAAACTTTCTTTAAAGAAGGTTTTATTTGATAATAATCATAGTACAAACTATGATATTTCTTACAAGTATAAATTGAATGCCATAAACTACCACAATGAAAACAAGGATTTTGTGGCTTATATCTAACAGACTGACTCTTAACTCCTGACTTTGAAGGTAAGGAGTTTATGTTCTTATTCTTCCTGCAAAAAGAAGCCAGATGGTTAGAACTTCCACAGTTATGACACGTTTTCCTAGGAGCTTCAGGAACAGGCTTATAATCATTACTTTTATTCACACATTTCTTTCCATTACTATTTTACCTAGGTGATTTTACCTTGTTTGCATTCTTAACATCTTTCAGCTTATGCTTAAGCTGCTTCTTTGTCATTAAGCCTACGTTTATTTCAGCTGTCTTTTCCTGTTTTAGTTTGTCAGAAGTTAATTCCTTTTTAACTTCTGATTTCTCATTATCAGACTTTATAGCTACAAACTTAACATGCTTTAGCTTAGATTTTTGTTTAACAGCTATAGGCTTAACATCTACAGTTCCTTTATCATTCTTATCCTCTCCATAACCTAAGTCCTCTTTCCAGTTTTCACTACTTAACAGATTCTGAGTTGTTCTGCCAGAGTTAGTCCAAGTCCTGATAACCTCTCTTTCCTTTTCTAACTCAGCTTTTAGAGATTCATTCATTTTTAGCACTTCATCCCTAACATAAAAGACATCATCTCTATCTTTCTGAGTTTGATGGAACATAACTAACTCCTTTTCTAAGAAATCATTTCTTTTCTTAAAAGCCAGGTTTTCAGAAGTTAATCTTTCACATGTTAAAGTTTGATCTCTATAACTAATAAACATGGTCTTAAGATATTTTCTCAACTCATTAATATCATCAGTATGAAAAGCATAAGTAGTTTGAGGTACCTTAGATTTAGCAGCATCAGAACTGCTTTCAGCACTTGCCTTATCAGCATTTGCCATCAAGGCATAATTCTCCTCACTTTCAGAATCTGAGGTGTCTGTCCAGCTTTTCTTCTTTGTGACAAGTGCTTTGCCTTTGTCACTCTTGACCTTCTTGCAATCAGGAGATATGTGGCATTTCTCACCATAGTTGTAGCATTTGACATTTGTAAAATCTCCTCTGTCAAACTTTCCTCCTCTGCTCTCAGATTTTCTGAAATTCTTCTTATCAGAACTTGTGCCTTTCCTGGAAAACTTCTTTCCCTTCCTGAACTTCCTGTATGCTATATTTGTGATCCCTTTCACCATAAGAGCACACAGCTTCATCATCTCTTCATCAACATCCGTCTCAGGCAAACTTTCAGATTCTGAGTCATCATCACTTTCAGAACTTGATGACTCAGTATCAGACTTTGTGAAAAGAGCTTTACCCTTGTCTTTCCTTCAGGTAGCTGCCTTGGGGGATTCTTCTTCAGCCTTAAGAGCAACTGTCCTTGACTTTCCTCCTTTCCTCTTGCTTCTTTGTTCCATCTCAAGTTCACGAGTCTTGAGCATCCCATAAATTTCATCAAGAGTTGTTTCATCAAGATTATAGTTGTCTCTTATTGTTGTTGCCTTGAAATCCCATCATTCAGGAAGAGCTAACAGGAATTTAAGGTTTGAATCTTCAAGATCATACTCCTTATTAACCAGTGACAAATCATTCAAGAGTTTAACAAATCTATCATATAAATCAGTCAATGACTCATTAGCCTTTGAGTCAAAGTGTTCATACTCTTGAGTGAGTATTGTCTTCCTGTTCTTCTTAATCGTATCAGTTCCCTGACATCTTGTTTCCAGGGCATCCCATATCTCTTTTGCAGTCTTGCAGTTTATTACCCTGTTTGACATTACATTATCAATAGCACTATGCAGTAAGTGTCGTACCTTAGCATCCTTAGCAATTGATGCGATATCTTCAGCAGTGTAATCAATCTTCTCCTTTGGTACAGTCTTTGCTGCTTCACCTGCAACTGCAACAGCGAGCTTGGTTGGTTTGTGAGGCCCTTCCTTGATTCTATCAAGATATTCTGGATCTGTAGTTTCCAGAAACATGGTCATCCTCACCTTTCATACGGCATATTCAGATGGTCTCAATATGGGAACTCTGATAGTCTCATATCGGCTTTGAATTTGTGTCTTAGGAGGTTCTTCAGTTTTGGTGGGCTTAGTTAGAGTTTCTGTTTCAGACATGATTGTGTTTGGATTTTAAATTGTTTGTGCGTTAACAGATAGGCTCTGATATCACTTGTTAGGTCACACACACTGTAGAGGGGGTGAATACAGTGTATAATACAATCAAATCGAACTTTAATAACTCAAGTAACAGAAAACAAACTTTATTGAAACAATAAACTCTGTTACAGTATGGAAATGTTCTCTCTCAGTGATGAACAACTATCACGAGAGCTGCTAGGGTTACAATGAATAATCTTCTCGATTGTGATAACACTTATAGTGTAAACCCTATGTCTGTGTTTATATACTACACAGTTACAAGATAATCGCTAATTGATATGAAATATAATTCTGCTTCCTAAAATATATCAATCAGATATCTTTTCTTCCAAGTATTTTATTCTTCATAGAATTCCTTTTTCATGCATATCTCTTCTTATGTTTGTCTCGATCTTCTATCCTTTAACCAGCTGATTTCCTTATCTGAATGTCCTTCAGTACTTAAGTTCTGATATCCATCTCCTGATAATATAAGTACTGATATTGTTTAAGTAAGATCTGAAAACTAAATATAAATCATATTAGTCATGACATTATAAAATATATCTAACAGTATTATTGGTTTTCCCAACACTAAAGTCTACCAACAAATTATGATCTTTTATTATCATGTGATCTTGATCTTGTTGTTTACCCCAGGTTAGCTGTATTTGAGATAGTTTATTTCATCTTATTTTTTATTAGGAATTTTCAAGAAAAGCTTAAAATTTAACCCAGATTATCAGAAAAAATAAATAAAGGTAAGAGGACTAAAATCCGAGATTAGTCCCTAGCTCAATAATTTTGAGAAAAACAAACTCCGACTCCGAAAGGAAATCGGCAATGGTCATGAAAAGCTGCGCAAACAACAATCAGTTTCTTGAATTTTTCACCGCTCAGTAATCAGGATTTTTAGGGGGACATCGAGTAATTTTGGGAAGACGTCCTTGTAATTTTGAATTTTATAGGGGTATTATATTTTTGAAAATTTTAATGATGAAAAAAAGTAAAATTTCATTTTAGTGATTTTAGGGGGACACGTTTTTCGATGTTTCGGTGCCCCTTATTAGATCCCCTGGTACTTGTTGTGAGAGGGGTAAGCAGTTGAAAATTATTTATCGATTAAAATTAGTTGCAAAAACCAATGACAATACAAAGTCTATTTTTTTTTTGTAGTTTAACCAAAGGGGCTCTAAATATTACTCAAAGAAGCATAAGCAAGCAGCTCTTTGTCCACTAGGAGATTTTTCATATCTTCCTCTTTCAAAGCAACAATGGCGTTTATACCATCCCCACTTGGAGTATCCATCAAGAATGTGCAATCAACGAACGGTGCGTCCACAACTGCAGCTTTAACGGGCCTTCTCCAGCCGAAATCCATCTCATCATGTAACGGGAAATTACAAATGCTGCTAAAATAGTAAGGCTTGTAATTGACCGATAATGGCCTGGTTTCTTTTCTGACTATACTCTTTGATCCTCTTAGCTGCATCTTCCCTTTTCGGATTTGGCCTACCAATGTATTTAATTTGATCTCATTCATCGTATTTGTGGGAATGTGATTATGAGTAATCAGATTGCCAACACTTGTTTCTGGCAGTGGAGGATCAATAAGAGGACGCATGTTTACCGTTTGCAACAAAACCGATTTAGTATAGGCCCCAGAGTTTGGTTCAGTTGCGGAAAGTACAGCACCTCTGTAAAGCAGTGCAGTCACAAGCTCATTTCGCGTGTAATTTTGATAATTTTTTACACCATCTAGTTTGTCTTGCACTTCCAGCTCGGCCCTCGGTTTTGCAATCTTTGAGTTGGGAAACACCATCTCGGTAGTGATCCAGTGCTTTTTGCGAACCAAAACTTCATTTACAGATAAATCGTCATAACTTGATTGTGTTAGCTGCATCTCGTGAACGAAACAGGGACGAAAATGCACTAGTTTTTCTTGATCATTTGTGTCACGGGACAATCTTGCCCAGTAACGTATAAATGACAAAAAAGTGAGAGCATCAGCAACACGGTGTGAAAGGCTCACAGCTATAGCTATTCCCCCGCAAGAGAAATAATTTAGCTGAACAACCATTAAATTTCGAGTACACGATATATTATGCCATATTGAACCAGGAGGAAAAAGATGACCATAGCCATCTTTTTCATCCTTGACAGGAGTTTTTCCACGATTTCCGATAAATTGCATGCTACCTTGGCCTCAACAAATTGAATGCCTTCATCGTTGCATTCCACATAGGAACCGGAAGAACTTAGCCTCCCCGCAAATGGATAGTACTGAGAAAGTGTCTTGGATAAAGAGTTTTTGAGTAGATTTGATATCACGGTTTTACTAGCTAATGGTTGTGGATTGGAGTAGAAGAATATTGTTGGCATATAAGGATCACCAACCATGCGATCATGGAAAGGAATATTGTATTGTTTGAGCTTCAAGGGTGTAGGAGAAGCTGGTTTAATGTTAGTTATTGATTCAGAGATAACATGCAGCTGCCTTCTAATTACTCCCATGATCGTCATTTAGGATGTTGCACAGATATTAAATCCAATTAGACCGCTAACTAGATACATATAATTATTGAAAATGCTTGATGCACAACACTGGATACAAAACAAAATAATATGTGTTATATTTTAATTAAAATGAACCCCTCTTTTAAAAAAAAAAAGAGTAATGATATATGAAAAAAAAGTTACAAAAAATTGTCACAAAATGACATGACATGGGTGATGTAACACAATGAAAAAATTTCATTGGTCCTATTAATATAAAATGCAGAGGTCTAAATTATCATGTCATTCTATAAACAATTATGTACACGTAACTCACATATAATCAAGGAATTGGAGTATAGCTATCAACTACTCACCAACATATAATCAAATACTCACTCCATCCCATTTTATATGTCCTATTTTGACTAATATATAATCATCTTTATCATATTTTGATCGCAAATTATTCTTAGTTTATTATTAAATAAATTTAAAAACTTACATCATTAAAAAATATAATTAATTCTATTTAAAATATATTTCCAATTTTTTAAAGTGAAACATAAATTATTTTTAATTATCAGTCAAAAACTAGTTAATTTGACTAAATACAAGTCAAAACAGATAAAATAATATGAGTTGGAGGGAGTATATTTGAGCACATATAATCAAAAGCAGTCCTATGTTCCCCAAAATTCTTTCCCAAATTTTTTACCAAAGTTTTAATGAACTAGTTTTTCTAGAGGGGAACACTTAGCTCTACGTGCTACTTTGTATTACCTCCGAGCTTATTCATGATTGATAATTTATCTTTTATCTTTGTTAAAAATGTAAAGAAATGATGAACCAAAATCACACTACAGTTAAATTAGTTAAAATACAAAGATGTGAATGTCTAATGGTAATCTTTAACACAAGTACAAGTTTTATGCAGGCTGACCTGCAGTCAACTGCAAGTGAACACGGGATAAAGTTCTCTGGTATAGATATAATGATATATCTACCCAGTATGCAAAACCAGCAACTTCAATTGTTCCGGTGCATTCGAGCATAAGAAAGTACCATGACGAAATTTTTAGCAGAGTCTCCCACCTTTATTGAAATTTGTTCTGAATTCGACATTCGTTGCAACCAGATATCGACTACTGCATGTAGCTCCAAGTTGGAAGGAAGAGGCGAACCCTGCAAGCTGATCTCCACCTATTTATATCACATTTTAAGAACAATCAGGAATTCTAAGTCACAGTTTCTGCCATCATTTACCATTTATATATATATATATATATATCTGTTATTTAGAAATATAACTGAGGAAGCTTACGAATAGATAATTTAAGTTACCTCTTCTTCACTATCAAGGCTCAGATACTGCGAAAGGTACTTCTTGATGAACGAAATTGGAAGAGCAGCATCCCTAAGATACAGATGAAGCGAATAATAATCACTAAATTTGAATAGCTGATTAAGTGATTATACAGAAAGCAGGAGATATTTGCAATGTTCAAGCCAAACTTAAGTCCTAAAAAACAGATGACAATACGTTCCATGACATAATTTTCAGCAGAAAGTCAGGTCTACTTTCTGTATTAACATACAAGTTAACCTTCATCTGATTGTATACATTTTTGCAATTTTCTTAATGGAATATATACCATATCGAAAGAAAAGTTTATTCATTTACTAAGTATAGCATTGTAAACAATCTATTATTCCTTCGAAATGGAAGCATAATGAGCTTTTGGCAAAGTTAAGAAGCAGTACGAAAGAGCAACTAATATAATCATTACTTACTTGATCATCAAGTAGCTGCGAGGAATCTGTGGCAGAGGTTCTACTCCTTTCCTACAATTATGAATCATAAGCATAAGTAACAAATATATAACATGGCTATATTACCAACCAACTTCTCTTAGCAAGAGTATAATCTCACTGGTTAACAGAAGAAAGTAAGCAAAGCCAAATTGGCACTACTCTTTTTGCATGTTGATTGCTTGAAGTATCAGCAACAGTTTGTGAACGAACATCCAATCCTTGTGGTACATCCATTAATTTGTTCTTGCCTCGATTCTTTCTTGTAAGTCTAGTCTCAACATCCCGGTTTCTCAAGTTCTTTCCCGAGCTCTTGACTTCACGCTTGGATACATCCATAGCCTTACTGGATGATGCTCCCACTGTAACAGTTTCATCGTAGTTTCTGGTGTTTTCTGCTTCTGTTAGTGGTTTCAGAAATTTACTCACCAGCTCAGTTCGCTTGTGAATTCTTTTACTTCTCTCTCTACCTGTTCTTGGGATTTGTTGCTTAGAAGACTCTCCAGCAGAAAACTTATGCAGAATCAAGGTAATAATACAATCAGCACATCAACTAGAGGTCTGCTTAAAAGTAAAAAACATTGGCAAAAGTGTGAACGTACACATACGCATGACACAAACTCATATATATATAGAGACTGACCTGGTTATCATATTGAGCAGATTTGTTTAAATCAATGCTTAATCTTAAACCCTTGGAGCGTCCATCCACTGATTTTTCTGGATTGTCAAAGGGAGATTCTGATCCTTGAGAAGAAAATACCTTTCTTCCTTTCTCTTTTTTATGTCTACCAAAAGAACTTGATAGGTTTCCTTTGTTCACCGAACGGAGTCGCCTCTTTCTTTTAGCAGGTGATGGGACAGATTGCTCTGCTTTTCTACTTAAAGGCTCATCATCAACCTTCACTGCTGGTCCTAAAGAAGGTGCAATTTTTTCTCTAATCCATCTCCAGCTGTAATCTGGCCTGAAAATATCAACAATTTCTCGTATATATTCTTAATTAATTTGCACATGACACAAGAGTTGAATATGTAGAAAAGCTGTAAATGATATAAGTGTCTGTGTGTTTATTCATAGAAAAACTGAGAGATAATATCTAGCAACAAACTGTATGATAGCGTGCAAATCCCCTTCAACTGCTCCATACTAAGCACTACTTGTCTTGATTTAAAGTGTTACATTTGAACTTCATGAAAAGAAGGGCTGTAATTTGTTATTTTTGCTTTGGATTAATAGAAAGCGAGATTCATTACCGTAGCTTATCCAGTGGCATACAACCAAGATAGATGTTGCACACAGGACATCTAGTCAAATTTTCTTTTTTTATCTTCTTGCATATGCACCTGTTGCAAACTGTCGAGCAAACTCAGATGAGAATCAGTAATTCTTAAAATTTATACGAACAAGGAGAACAAGAAGTGTCGATTGAAAACAAAAAAAAAAAACTAATCAAGCGATATTTACAAACACTTTCTTGTAATATTAACTCCAAACAGAAAAAACATAGTTAATGAAGGTGTTGCTCAAGTGAAATGCAATTGTGAGACAATTAGATAAATGCGCCTCATATGTAGCTTCCAGTAACCTGTTTTAGGCCTAACAATAAACCTCAACAGGAGATCTATGGGATAATAGTCCTTCAAATTTGAGGTCAACAAAGTAACAGTCAGGGGATTATAATCCCTGGAAACAAATATGGAGAACTAATATTACCAATTCAAAGAGGTATCAAGGTTTAACTGCAGTAGTGACCTTATGAATTTAACTTCCATCGAATAACCATTATATTTTCCCTGATATACAACTAGCTAGTTTACCCAACATCAACGCCTGAAATTGTAAATGTAGCAGCTTATAATTTAACTTATGTTATACACAACTACTGCACCGCGCACAAACATACACTACATAATTGTTATGGACAGCTATATATGCAGAGCGGTGGATCCAGGATTTACATTCAGGGGGGTTAGCAGGAAAAAATTAAACAAGCCAAAAGAATTAACTAATTTAGTATAGCCTAATTTGAAGATTTTTAAGGGAATATAAACAATATAGTAAGATTCAGACCTGGATTAATGCAAGACACATACGAAAACACACATGTTATGCACACAAAAACACTCACAAGTATGAAGGCACCCTGTGACGGTAACAGGATCTTCAAATATGTTGTTGCAGATGGTGCATGCCAACAACTTTTCCAGTACTTCCTTCCTAACTGTAACTTTTTCACGATCATTGTTGTCGCTGGTTGCCATCTTTGTAATTTTTCACGGGCTCACTATCTACAAAATCGACAAAATGTATGTCCATCAAAAATAATTAAAATAATCCGTAGCTAAGGAATGCAAAATTGTAGTTTCAAGTCTTTGCTAAGACCCCCTTTCTAAAAATCCCCCATTAATCCTTAAAATATATTTGGCCCATCTATTTTTTGAAATGTGATTATAGTTTTTAAAATATTTTTAAATTATATATTTCATAATAAATAAGGTAAATATATTAAATATTATTAAAATATTTAATTATATCCGATTTTTATTTCGATTAATCCCCGATTTGCCGATTAATCCATAATCGATACCTAAACCGATTAATACCGATTACCGATTTTAACAACCATGCTAAGAGCACATATATATCATTAAGAAAATTCTTTATCAAATGAAGAAAGAGTTTAAGAAACTACAATATAATAAACTACACAATACATTAATTGAAAAAAGCTGTATTAAAGTCGAAACATTAAAAATTATTGTGAGGGCACGTTGTTTGTTAAATAATAAATATATAATACTCGAGAGAAGTTATAGTGGAGTTGATTGAGTGAAAACTGAAACGTATTGAACTTATGTGGGGAGCACAAAAATACACATATAGCTTGTTATATGAGAAAAGAGAAGAGTATGAGAATACACATCAACCGTGGGTTTTCCAAAATTTACTATCAAAAAGGGTTTTGCAAAAATTCTCATTTTTTACAAAAAAAATACTATTTTACTAATATAAAAGGTTGTAAATATAAATTCGTATACCTTACGGTTAGTGTGTCACTACTATACTTCAAAAACTAACACATTTTTATACTAGGATGAAATGTGCAATACTGAAATTTTATTTGTTACGTTGTGTGTCTTCTGTTTCACCATTTTCACCGTTGATAAATTTTCCGAGAGCTTTAAACTTGATATCTTATTCATTTTATAAAGAAATAGATTCATTTGCATTAAAACTGTTTCTTTCTCTTCTATAATTACATTAAAATCAATAATGAGATTAATATGTATATACACAACAAAAAGAAATCGAAATGGATATGAAAAATTCTGTTCGAAATATCAAATTTGAATATGAACCTTAAAAAATAAGGTTTCACAAGCATAAAATAAGCAATCAAAGTATTTGTATCAAATATATATGTTCAGTTATATTGTTCAAAATATACAAATTTCTTGAACTAAATTTTTTCTAGAAAAATCACTATCAATTTGTAAAGGAGAAATATATGATTCTATTGTAACTTAAATGACTTGATTTTGTTAAGAACTGAATTAGATATTAAAGTTTTAATTTGTCAAAAAAGATATTGTAAAGCATAATGTAACGTAATATGTAACTGAGGATTATAACTCAATATGAAATAGAAATATATGAATAATATTAATTGTGAAACACATGAACTCCGAAGATGAAGACTGGATAAATTCAAAGAATCAAAACGTGGAATTTATGTACTTAATTCGTAACTAGGTCATGGAAAGAAGTTCATTAATATGTTCAAATCTCAGTGAATAATAAATTTCAAAGGATTTTTAGTGGCAATAAAATGTATTGGTTTCAATATTAAATATCAAGGATTTCAGTGTATGAAGCAATGAATGAGCAACATGCTTTATCAGCCCCGAATTGCAAAGAGGTTGAACGAATTCAATTTAGTGCTAGTCGTTTGTGAACCAGACCAGTGCACTAAGAGTTAGCATATCAGAAAAAGATTAACTTAATTATTCAGAAGAAATCAAGCTGATACAATATAGAGTGAATCAAAGAATGGAAGGAATTGAGCTAAATTAAGAAAAGATCGTAAAAAGTTCTAAGTGAAAAACATTCTCTTGGCGGAAGTAGGAAGAAGATATTCTAAGTATAGAATATTTCTCCCACTTGGCGCAACTAAGAGAAAGTTTTAACGCAAGAACTGAATTCTCTCCTTGTTGGCGCAAGTGGTACAAAAGTTTCTAAGGAATAAAATATTTCCATCTTGGCGCAACTAGGAGGCTAGGCACAAGTGAAGTCTTTTTCTCCGTTCGTGCAACTGGAAAAATATTCTAAGGGTAGAATTGTTTCTTCCTTGGCGCAAATAGGAGAACTTTCTAAGGCAAGGAACTTTCTCCTCTTGGTGCAAGTAAAGGACTTGTGAATCTCACTCTAAGCGCAAGTAATAGCCTTGCTTAATTTATGATTATAAAAGCACAATTACATTGATGTGGCTGTAATGAAGCCACATAATGGGATAATTGTGAAGTCTACACAAAATGAGCATAATGAATTAACTCTGCTAATTATCTTCTCAGCAACCAACTGTAACTTTACGAAGCTTCATTAAATGCCATATTTATTGAGCTTGTAAACATACTATTATGCTGTTGAATTTATTGTAGCTGATCATTATTGATTAGAGGGTAGCAACCTCAAGACTTATATTAATAAAAAAAATATTCCTTGAATTATTTGTGCCTATTTTTTTGATTTCGTAATTTTAAAGAAGAACTTGAAACGAACCGAAGAGAATTGTAGGTATCGTATTCAACCCCCCCTCCTTCTACAATACTTTAGGACTAACATGTATAATGGTGAAAATGGAGTTGAGGAAGAAGAAAGGAAGAAAATGAAGGAAAAAAATACGTTTTACTCATGTTTTCGACTTATTTATTAAAGGTGTCATAGTGTTTTAATGGAAAGGTGCACTTCATAGCGAAAACTGAAGTTCAGTATAACACGTAATAGTTTCTGAGTGAAATATCTTAAATGATCCAACACAATAATTAAAGCTATACAAAGTGCATTTTACTTTATACATTTTAAAAAAATTTACAAAATACTTATTTTTGAAAAAAAAATAGCAAATACGATTTGCAAGTTCATAACCATATTTGTTGCAGTTGAAATCGACTAATAGATCATAACGTAAATTTTTAATTAATTAAAAATTTATTCGAATAACTGGTTGCACTGGTTGCATAGTGCAATTCAATCATTTCAAATGTAACTTTCAAAGACAACCAAGCTCTAAGTTTCTGTAATTTAATTAGATACTGAAATAAGCCAATCTACAACCAGTATTAACTAAATACAAATTCAAAATTTTATACATTTTAATACATAAAAGGTTTAATTAAGCCCTCTTAGGTTGTACACATTATATTTAAAATAATCAGAAGTTGCATATAATTGCATAAAAAGTTATGTAATGTAATTTAACCAATTCAAATAAAAAAAATCATATGCAAGTTAATTTGTAACTAGAATCAACATGATAAAACTGTATAAACACAACTATATTCAATAGAACTTACTTAAATTGACGGAAAGTAATCAAATCAAGCATGATTCCATGATCAACCAAAGGATCTTCAATCCTATTAGACTGAAACTTCCAAAAGATAATCAACGACGGAGAAGTAGATCGCCGCTAGAAGAACAAAGTGATACCGAAAATAAACCAACAAAGAAAAGTCGAAGCAATCAACCAAAAATTTGAGAGTTTTGTATATCCAATCGACACAGGAAGGTGCGAATTAAATGCTAGTAATGAATTATGGTGTGAATGGGGGAATTTAGCGTACCATGTCAATAAGACAAAAAAAATTCTTCTACAGATATATGGACACGTAAATCTGTTGATAAATGTCATCTGCACATTGCATGCGTGCTTACATAATATATATATATATATGAGGAAATTTCTAGATAGATCACTATTTTATCGGAGACCTTGTAGACCACACATGTTCTACAATCAAAATACTATCAAATAGGATATAACGTTACATATAAAGAATCACTCAAACGCATCAAAAGACATATATGACTTATCATCAAAAGTAATACTTTTGTATAAAATAAGTAAGGTTGGGATTTTTAAGTTTAAAGTAAATTTAAGTTTTAAAAATTAACAGATAACTATGATTCATGTATTACAAAATTGTAATAGATATTTATGATGATTAAGAATCATTAATTTATGATATTATTGGGTACATCTATTTATACAGGATTTTTCTAAAAATTATAGTCTTTTTATCTTATTGCAATTGACCATTTTTTGAACTGGCTAAAGTTGGGGTCAGAGAAAATTATTATTTTTGAGATTTTATTAATTTACGAATATTAATTTATGAAGGTTTGACTTTGTTGATATATACCATATGCAGAGTGACGTGTATAATTTAATCATACAATATGCTTTATTTTTTAAAAAGTACACATGTTGATGTTAAGAAATTATCTAGTGGATATTAATTTATTAATTTGTACATATATATATACATGATATTATTTGTATAATGGTATTTAAAATTGCCCAAGCCAATTTTGTTATTTATTTTATTCGTTATTTTTAATAAATAACTAAATTTAATTCATATTGATAGGGATAAATAAATCCTGATTATGTAATTAAATATTACAGTAATTATACATGATTTGGGCTGCTAGGCCCAATAAAAAGATGTATGACATTCAGACCAAAAAGGTTAACACATTGATCAGGCCTGATGGACCAGATCAGGCCTGATGGAACAAAGAAGGACCAAAAACCCTGAATATTAATTAATTTCATAATTAATTAATAAGGGAAAAATCAGCTATTGAAAAGAGTCCCAATGAGGACATAAATCCTTGCAGATTAGCCTCTAAGGGACCTAGAAGGATAAGGAATCAGTTTTCTACTATTTAGGACCACAAAGTCCATTCTAATTCAGAGACTTGATCACCAAGTCTCCTATACCAAGTCCAATTCAAGGACCACCAACATCTATATAAGGGGTCTCACCCCACAAATCAGAACTACGTTTTTTGGCTTGATTCTCTAATTCACAGAGATACGTATGCATCTCGTAAAGGCAGAGTTAAGCTACAAAATACGAGAGCAGCCATTAAAGGTCTTGAGCTCCCGAACCTTAGCAATAAATACAGCAAACAATAACCTTAGTTTTTTATCCATAACATTTGGCGCCGTCTGTGGGAAAGCACAACAATAACCATGGCGAAAATACGGAGAACAGTTAGAGCCCTTGGAGGAGAAATACCAACGGGGACAACCCAAGTGATTTCTTCAACTGTGGAGGTACCTCCTTTGTAACACCCCCAGATCCGGGGTCGGGGATCCGGGTTGTCACGGTCTTTCTTTCCACAATATCACTTCACTTAATTAATAATAAATAACCTCATACTGTGACCCCACACTAACACACACCACAACCCGTTATAGTCTCAGAGATGAAATTGAAATAAGTACAAGTCTTTGAATCCACAATTTAAAATTATTACAACCCAAAATGATTACTTGATAATTTACAGTTAATTGCCATTATCTGCCACAAGTTATAATTATACATAATTTGATTCTCAAAAGTAGATGGTCTAAACTGCAATGGATCTACCTCTGCAGCTATAGCAGCTACAACATCAGCGGGAAGACGCGGGACGCTTCCCACACGCTTGCGCTGGGTCTGCTGGAGTCTGGCCATCTCTCCTAACTGTTGTTGTGTGATGAAGACATAAAACAAGAGTGAGCCTTACAGCTCGCAAGATAATATGTATAGTGATAACAATAATATAAGTATCTAAATGGATACTTAATAGCATCTCTATCATATGCAAGATAATTACTTGCTAGATATAAGTAAAAACAAGGAATGAAGTTACCAATACTTCACCACACTTATATCATATAAAGTTACTTGAACTGCCACCGTTCAAAGTATTATAAGTTTTAAGAAAAACATCCCATAGATGAGACCACAAGTTAAGACTTGAATAGATTCAATCTTTGAAATATTATTGAATGAAAAAGTTATGAGATACTTTATTTAGTCCCGATATATATATATATCCACATATATATATATCCCGAAAACATTTCCTGGAACCTCTGTTATGTGAAGTATGAACAGAGTTCGAAACATCCAATGAATTTTGGAAAGGAAAAGAATTTTGGCATAAACCCGATATCTTGCTGATCAGGCAAAGATACCAATAAGTAACCTTTTCTACTAGTAGATGGACGAATTCCCCACTGGTCATCACCCTGGTCATAATTAAGACCTATGCTGGACTGCCACTCAGCCACTTATGCATTTGATGGACTCCCACTGAGCCACTTACACAATAATAGACCGTACCCCGGCCTGTCGCTTATGCCGACTCAATGAGAGGGGCTTACTTCCCGAACGTTGGGCAAGTAATCAATTCATTTACCAAATCTGCAACCTTGTTGCGAATATAAAATACACCACAGAGCCGGATTCCCCAGGTTTTAAGCGAGTATTTAAATCCCCTTAAAAGGAAGATCTTAAATATAAAAATGAGTTTTGGGATCCGCTCTGACTTTTAAAAATCATTTTGAAGACTCGAAAACACTTTAAAGAGTGTTTGGAGTAAGGCTGATTTAATGAAGTAAATCAGTCCCCAGAATATTTTAGAAAATGACTGAATATTATTATTTTAATTAATATTCCCATAAAGAATAATCTTTATAAAAATAATAGAAGTAGAAGTATTAAAACTTATACTTGAAATAAACATTAAATAACCAAAGATATACTTATATGAAAGTATTATCTTTAGTTGAATAATCGAAAATAAGTTTGATTATTAACACCTTATTCTTTAATAAAATAAAGAATATAATTCAGCACATAATCGGAGTCATAGATCCTCAAATGAATATTCAAATAATATTCAATAAATAAAATAAGCTGAGTCATAATACCTCGAATGAATATTATAAATAATATTCATTAAATAAAATAAAGGAGTCATACATCCTCAAATGAATATTCAAATAATATTCAATAAATAAATAAAAGAGTCATAAGCCCTCGAATAATATTCGAAATAATATTCAATAATAAAATGAAGTTTAAAGTTATCGAATAAACCTTATTCGATTAATAGTTTGGAAAACTATAACCATATATATATAAATATATATATATATATATATATATATCCATACCCATATAAAATCTACTCGGGATCCTCGACTCCCGGTTTTAGAAAATATTTTCACCTTTGGGTCCCTATACTAAGGGTATATGCAAGATACAACTATCCTCTAGCATAGGTATTATCAAATAACCAACAGATATATATTTCAAGAATATAAAACAGGCATGCATATATACCATATCACATGCTACAATATATCGCAAAAATTTGCTAATAACAATCATGCAATATCACAAGATAATGCATATGCATACATTTACATCACAACAACAGTGTATCGGATAGAATACTTGCCTGAGCGACTTGGGGGTGAGAAAGGCTCGGGACGAGTCTGGTAACCTATAAACAACAAGTAAGTTGGAATTAAACCAAAATCACTTGTAAATCTATGCTTTAACTAACTTAGACTCTAATGCTAGTTTTACGCTCACCGATTCGCTTAAGTCACTCGGGTACCCTCGACTCCACCATTTTAATAACTTAACCTTTACGAGTTTTAAAGCGATTCCTTCGCGAATGACTTACCAACTGCCTAACGCACTTACCATAAATGTTTCACACATTAATTAACCCTTTTTGGTCTTTAACCTATGTTTCAAAGTAAGGCGAGGGAAAAAGTTTCGTCCGCGAAACGCCGTTACTTGAAACGGTCGTTTCTCCTAAACCGTAAATCGGAATCGGACGAACTACATATCAAAACGAAGCTCGTAACATGAGCTATCTAAACATGGCAGTGGTCACAATCTAGCAGGGGGTTCTCGGGTCCTAATGCTATGCACAAAAACAGTCCAAAGAAAATCGGACGTTACGACGGCTATGTTTACGTGATTTCCAAATTTTAACCCATTCACAAACAACCCAAATCAACCTCAAATCCAACATACAACCATCCTCCATCCTTATCACATCATAACAACCCCAACCAATTCAATTTAACCATTCATACTTATGCTTAAACTTTACTTTAATCATTCTTAAGTTTCTTTAAATCAAAACCACAAAATTACCATTTCATTTCACTACCATTCCAAATCTCAAACTCTAATCATAACAACAACTACAATAACATCCTACTCATCAAAATCACCTTATAATATATATGAACCTAGGGTTTGAAAATGGTATACCTTCCTTGGATTGGTGGGTGGAGCTAGGAAGCCTTAAGAAGCTTGGAGAAGCCTTAGGAAAGCTTGGATCTTTAAGAAAAACAAGAAAAAGTTCAAGTTAAAAACTTGAAAACACTATTCATTGTCTTCTTCATTGATTAAATGGAGAAGCTAGAGAAAGAATTAATGGCTTAAACTCATGATATAGCCATAACTAAGCATAAAGATGGTTAGGGAATTTTCTTACCAATTAAGGATGCTTGGATCTTGATTTTGAGAATTTTAGCTTTGAAAAAAAAGTGAAAAGCCGAGAGCTAGGTGATGAACAAATGCCTTGGCTGATTTTTTGATTTTTTGATGAAATGATTTGCTAGCTTGGTTGGCTTGGTTTTGTTTTTAATTTAGCAAATTACTACCTTGCCCTTGAATTTGTGTGGTCCTTAATCAACCACACCTCCCTTCTTCCCATGTCATGCTTACCTCATCCTCATGATGTCATCCTTCCTTCCTTGTCTTCTTTCTATTGGTTGGATGACATCACTCCCATTAATCCCTTTGATTAGCTTCCTAATCGTTTGCCTAATGACCGCTGATCTATTGTACGGTTCGCTTAACTTTCGTTCTCGTTTATTGTTTGAAGGATCATACCCGGGATCTTATTACTTAGGTTCCCTTAACCTTTCTCAATACATTATATTCCTTTTTATGATCCTCTATTATAATCCTTTAATTTAAATCCTTTTTTATCATGTTACCTTATACTCAATTCTCTCCGTATCTTATGGATTTCCGGGAAAAACCAAAGTGTTCGGAATTGGGTTCTGACGATATTTACATACACTTATATACTTCATAGAGTACTAATAATATCCCAGAATATCCATAACAGAACCCCTACATAGTGTGGCGTGAAAAGTTTTCTCATTCAGCTAAAACACTATTCACAAGGGTTACAAAAAGTTGAAAAATTTTGGGGTTATTACAGTCTCCCCTCCTTAAAAGGATTCCGTCCCGGAATCAAACAGAAAACAATTGGGGGTACTTTTCTAGCATTGCGCTCTCTAGTTCCCAAGTCGATTCTTCCACATTATGATTCTGCCATAGTACTCTGACTAGCTTGATCACTTTGTTCCGAAGCACCTGCTCCTTCGTATCCATAATCCTTACTGGCTTCTCCACGTAAGTTAGATCTGGCTGTATATCCACCTGCTCGTACTCCACTATGTGCCTGGCATCCCGATGATACCTCCTTAGCATTGACACATGGAACACATTATGAACTTGTTGCAAATTAGGGGGTAGGGCCAGCTCGTAAGCTAACTTCCCAATCCGTCTTAATATCTCAAAAGGTCCAATGTATCTTGGGCTTAGTTTTCCTTTCTTTCCGAACCTCATTAATCCCTTCCAAGGGGATACTTTCAACAGTACTAAGTCCCCTACTTCATATTCCTTGTCCTTTCGGGCTAGGTCTGCATATTTCTTCTGTCTGTCTTGGGCTGCTACAAGTCGCCCTCTGATAAGATCCACTATATCTTTGGTCCTTTGGACCACTTCGGGTCCGAGCATCTTCCGCTCTCCTACTTCATCCCAGTATAAGGGAGATCGACACCTTCTTCCGTACAAGGCCTCATAAGGCGGCATTCCGATGCTAGCATGAAAGCTATTGTTATAAGAAAACTCGATCAACGGCAGGTGATCATCCCAACTTCCTTTAAGGTCTATTGCACAGACTCTCAACATATCCTCTAGTGTCTGGATGGTCCTTTCACTCTGTCCATCCGTCTGGGGATGGTACGCGGTACTCATTTTTAACTTGGTCCCCGCACATTCCTGAAAGCTCCTCCAAAATCTGGAGTTGAACCTTGGGTCTCGGTCTGAGACAATGGACGCTGGGACTCCATGTCGCGTCACTATTTCCTTAAGGTAAATGTCCACCAGTCTATCGACTGTGTATCTCTCGTTGATAGGAATGAAATGAGCTGACTTTGTCAGTCGGTCTATAATTACCCAAATGGCGTCGTGATTGGCTTTCGTCCTTGGCAAGCCTACAACAAAATCCATCGCTATCTGTTCCCATTTCCATTCGGGAATCTCCAGGGGTCGCAAAAGTCCACTGGGTCTCTGGTGCTCTGCCTTTACTCTTTGGCAAGTCAAACACTTGTTCACCCATTCTGCTACGTCCCTCTTCATGTTGGGCCACCAGTAATATTCCTTCAAATCCCTATACATCTTGGTACTTCCTGGGTGAATGGAATACCTTGAACTATGGCTTTCATCCAAAATCTCATCTTTAAGTTCTTGAACATTCGGAACCCAAATTCGGTAGGAGTACCTCATTATCCCTTTATCATCTTTCTCAGTATGGATCTCTTCTCCAGTCATTGACTCTCTGTCTTCATTCATTATTTTCTCCTGGCACAATCTGATCTTTTCCAATAATTCTGGCTGCATTGAGATCTCGAAAAGCTTTTCAGTTCCGGTTCCGGTTACCTTTACCTCTATTTCCATTCTCTCAAAATCCCTTATCAATTCTTCCGAAGTCGTTATCATTCTGAGTCTTTCCTTTCTACTAAGGGCATCAGCCACCACATTGGCTTTCCCTGGATGATAGAGAATCTCACAATCGTAGTCCTTGATTAGTTCTAACCATCTCCTCTGGCGCATGTTGAGCTCTTTCTGCGTAAATATGTACTTGAGGCTCTTATGGTCTGTGAAAATCTCGCACTTCTCTCCATACAAGTAGTGCCTCCAAATTTTTAAAGCAAATACTATTACCGCGAGCTCAAGGTCATGAGTAGGATATCTAACCTCGTATTTCTTCAGTTGTCTCGATGCATACGCGATAACTTTACCGTGCTGCATAAGCACACATCCTAATCCTTTGTGCGACGCGTCACTATATATCACAAAATCTCCTTTTCCATCCGGCAATGCCAATACCGGAGCCGTTATCAACCTTTTCTTTAATTCCTGAAAACTGTTCTCGCATTTCTCCGTCCATTCAAACTTCTCTGTCTTACGAGTAAGTCGTGTCAAAGGGGCTGCGATCTTCGCAAAGTCCTGCACAAATCTACGATAGTAGCCGGCCAATCCTATGAAACTCCTTACCTCTGTGGGTGTGGTTGGCCTTTCCCAATTTGAGACCGCCTCTATCTTGGAGGGGTCGACCAATACTCCTTCTTTATTGATCATATGTCCTAAAAACTGTATTTCCTTCCGCCAGAATTCACACTTCGAGAATTTGGCATATAACTGCTCCTCTCTGAGTATTCCTAGAGCTATCCTCAAATGCTCTGCATGTTCTGCCTCAGTCCTTGAGTAGATCAAAATATCATCGATAAAAACTATCACACACTTGTCCAAGTAATTCTTAAATACTCTATTCATTAAATCCATGAAAGCTGCTGGGGCGTTGGTTAATCCAAAGGACATTACCAAGAACTCATAATGCCCATACCTGGTACGGAACGCTGTCTTGGAAATATCTTCGGGTTTAATCTTTAGTTGGTGATATCCAGTTCTCAGGTCAATCTTGGAAAAATAAACAGCATCCTTTAATTGGTCGAACAGATCGTCTATCCTAGGTAATGGGTACCTGTTCTTTATGGTTAGCTTGTTCAATTCTCGATAGTCTATGCACAACCTCATGCTCCCATCTTTCTTCTTAACAAATAAAACTGGTGCTCCCCACGGGGACACACTGGGTCTTATCATACCCTTATCCAAGAGTTCCTGCAATTGGATAGCTAATTCCTTCATTTCTAACGGGGCTAACCGGTAAGGTGCTTTTGAAACTGGCGCCGTCCCTGGGGCCAACTCAATAGCAAATTCAATCACTCTATCGGGTGGTAATCCCGGAAGGTCTTGGGGGAATACATCTTCAAATTCGTTGACTACTGGAATATCTTGTAAGTTGGGCACCTCCTTCTGTGTGTCCACCACATAGGCTAGGTAAGCCTCACTTCCTTTTCGTAGCATCCTTTTGGCCTGAGCCATAGTCAAAAATTTCTGCGTCTGCCTCTTTCCTCTAAATATAACTTCTTTCTTCCCGGGGATATTTAACTTAACTTTCTTCCCTTTACAGTCTATCTGAGCATCGTTGCTAGATAGCCAGTCCATTCCCAAAATCACATCAAACTCCCCTAATTTAAAAGGAATCAGATCAACACTGAAAGATTGCTCCCCTATGCCTATCTCGCAGGCGGGGTGAATCTGGTTAACAGGAATAATTTCATGATTGGCTATTTCTACTTGTAAGGGTTCTATCAAAGGTTTAGCCTTAAGTCTTAACTTACGCGCAAAGTCCTTTGATATAAAAGATTTAGTTGCTCCCGAATCAAATAAAACAATTGCACTGACTGAATTTAGAGAAAGGGTACCTGCTATCACATCTGAATCTTTCATAGCATCCTGGACTGTCATGTTGAAAGTCCTCGCAGTAGGTGGCTTATTAGAAGCAGCCCTGCTTGCTCCCGAAGCTGCTGGTTTGTTCATTGGGCAATCCTTCTTCCAATGACCCTGGCGTCCACACTGATGACAATTGGTGGTTGGAACAACGGCAGGGGTTGATGATGGGCACTTAGTTGAATAGTGGCCTTCCCGACCGCACTTAAAGCAGGTTACTGGCCTTTCTTTATACTCCCCAGTGTGATTCCTTCCACATATGTTACAGGCTGGCAATGGGGGTCGAGACTGGTTGGAATAGGACATTCTTGACTTCTGGCCGCCCTGGCTCACACTCACACTCATTGGTCGCTTAAACCCAGTGTTCCTTCCTGGCAGGGACACTGCTCCTCGATTAAACCTAGTTGGGAAGCTCCTTCCTGCGGAACCTCCACCCATGCTCATACTTTTCCTCTTTATTCCTTTCTTCTCTCTTTCCTTCTGCATCTGCTCACTTCCAACTTCTACAATCGTTGCCTTTTGCACCAGAGTGGCATAGTCCGTAAGCTCAAGGATTGCCACCCTATTCTGAATCCATGGTTTCAGTCCCGGCTGAAACCTCCTAGCTTTCTTTTCCTCAGTGCTCACAAACTCCGGCACAAACCTTGATAACTCAGTAAATTTCGCTTCGTACTCTGCTACAGACAAGTTATTCTGCTTTAGCTCCAAGAACTTGAGCTCCATCTGGTTTTCCATAAACCTCGGGAAATACTTTCCCAGAAACAACTGACTAAACCTCTCCCAGGTTATTATAGCATCTGTCTCCATGTTTTTCTTGGCCTCCCACCAGTAGTTAGCTTCTCCTTTCAGAAGGTAGGTAGCAAATACAGTTTTCTGTGCCTCATCGATACTCAAAATCTCAAAAGATTTCTCCATTTCCTTTAACCATGCCCTTGCCTCAACTGGGTCGGCTGATCCATGGAACTCAGGGGGCTTAAGGGACTTAAAAGCCCTGAAAGAGTTTGCCACTGCATTGTTACTTCCTTGAGGGGGTGGGTTGGGTTGACGTTCCAAATTCTGTCTTAGGAGTTGCATGAACTGGCTCATGGGATCCATGCCTGGGTTTGGTACTGGTTGCTCAACCTCGGTTTCTCCTTCTTCAGCCTCTATCTCGAATCCCTCAACATCATACGTTTCCTCTTCCTCTTCATATAGGGAGTCATCCTGTTCCACATAATCCTCATCTTCCTCTTCACTGTGTTCTTGGTTTCTATTGTCCTGATTATGGCTTCCCTGGTCCTCAGACCCAGGGTTCGCCCTAGTTCCAATCTTTCTTGGCGGCATGATTCTGATAATAATAAAAACAATTATTGAGAAAATTCAACGTTAGGTCACAATCATATACAACATTGTGCCTTGCACATCTCTTATAATGGGGAGAACGTATATCGCAATTCTATTAATTTAAGAAAGTTCTAATACGAAGTGCAGTAATAATAATAATAAAACAGTGATCCCGTCACTATGGAACTGAACCGAAAGGAAACAAATATATACATACTGCGAGAATACATAGTTTGATCTGGTCAAAAGTACAACAGTGCTACAGTCATCTGTCCCAAAAGTGATACACAAGAGTCTATCTGTCTAGTCAGAAAAAGGGATGCTATATACAAGTCAACTATCCCGGAAAATTGGCTCTTACTAAGGCCTCGGCTAACTAGACAACTAGACTATTCCATCATCAATCCTGAATCACACACCGGAACGGGTCAGCTCCCAAACCCTTTCCATCGCACGACGGAAGATATAGTCGGCCTGCCGCCTGGAGATCCTACCATGCCTGTCCCCCTGGAGAGATCTGAGTCTCGCTCGGGACGTGAGCTCTATCCCCGTAAGTTCCCTCCTCAAGGATCGGGGTATAGAAGCCCTGGTCTCATAAGCTCGGGTACGCCTACCCGCCCTCTCTGCATCCAACTCCCTCCTGGCCTCATCCAGTCGGGCCTCGGCAACAACCACTCGGGTCCTCAAAACATCCTGAACATATCCATGAGCTAACGAAGACTGTCTTTGGGCAGGGTCAAGAGGTGGTGAATCCGGAGCCGCTGAGGGTGCCTCCTCGGTCTGCCTAGGCTCGGAAGTATGGGTCTCTGAGCTGTCATCATCAGGAATCCAAGATAGTGGTGGAGGGGTAGGGGCTCTGACCACCGGAAGTGTGGGTAAAGGGATACCATCATACACTACCATAGGTCCAACACACTCCTCAGCTACTGGGACCTCATCCGGGTCCTCCTCATCTGAAACAGCAATGACCTCCGTCTCAGGCTCCTCTGGGGGGTCCTCCTCATCCTCCTCCATCTCAGGCTCCTCCTGATCCTCAACATCCAGCAATGCCTCATCATGCTCACGCTCGTACATCTCAGGGTCCTCCATCTCAGGCGCCTACACATTAAACGAGCTAAGTTACTATCATGATACTTATAAGGGTTCCCGTAAGGGTTTTAGCTGTCAGTACTACTTTAAGTAGTCCGACCATGAACTTGGCAAGAGTTCTTATTATCTTTGTGAGTTTATTATTATATAGTCGCATCATCTCTGAGGTTTATAACGCTTAGCTCTGATACCATTTCTGTAACACCCCAAGATCCGGGGTCGGGGATCCGGGTTGTCACGGTCTTTCTTTCCACAATATCACTTCACTTAATTAATAATAAATAACCTCATACTGTGACCCCACACTAACACACACCACAACCCGTTATAGTCTCAGAGATGAAATTGAAATAAGTACAAGTCTTTGAATCCACAATTTAAAATTATTACAACCCAAAATGATTACTTGATAATTTACAGTTAATTGCCATTATCTGCCACAAGTTATAATTATACATAATTTGATTCTCAAAAGTAGATGGTCTAAACTGCAATGGATCTACCTCTGCAGCTATAGCAGCTACAACATCAGCGGGAAGACGCGGGACGCTTCCCACGCGCTTGCGCTGGGTCTGCTGGAGTCTGGCCATCTCTCCTAACTGTTGTTGTGTGATGAAGACATAAAGCAAGAGTGAGCCTTACAGCTCGCAAGATAATATGTATAGTGATAACAATAATATAAGTATCTAAATGGATACTTAATAGCATCTCTATCATATGCAAGATAATTACTTGCTAGATATAAGTAAAAACAAGGAATGAAGTTACCAATACTTCACCACACTTATATCATATAAAGTTACTTGAACTGCCACCGTTCAAAGTATTATAAGTTTTAAGAAAAACATCCCATAGATGAGACCACAAGTTAAGACTTGAATAGATTCAATCTTTGAAATATTATTGAATGAAAAAGTTATGAGATACTTTATTTAGTCCCGATATATATATATATCCACATATATATATATCCCGAAAACATTTCCTGGAACCTCTGTTATGTGAAGTATGAACAGAGTTCGAAACATCCAATGAATTTTGGAAAGGAAAAGAATTTTGGCATAAACCCGATATCTTGCTGATCAGGCAAAGATACCAATAAGTAACCTTTTCTACTAGTAGATGGACGAATTCCCCACTGGTCATCACCCTGGTCATAATTAAGACCTATGCTGGACTGCCACTCAGCCACTTATGCATTTGATGGACTCCCACTGAGCCACTTACACAATAATAGACCGTACCCCGGCCTGTCGCTTATGCCGACTCAATGAGAGGGGCTTACTTCCCGAACGTTGGGCAAGTAATCAATTCATTTACCAAATCTGCAACCTTGTTGCGAATATAAAATACACCACAGAGCCGGATTCCCCAGGTTTTAAGCGAGTATTTAAATCCCCTTAAAAGGAAGATCTTAAATATAAAAATGAGTTTTGGGATCCGCTCTGACTTTTAAAAATCATTTTGAAGACTCGAAAACACTTTAAAGAGTGTTTGGAGTAAGGCTGATTTAATGAAGTAAATCAGTCCCCAGAATATTTTAGAAAATGACTGAATATTATTATTTTAATTAATATTCCCATAAAGAATAATCTTTATAAAAATAATAGAAGTAGAAGTATTAAAACTTATACTTGAAATAAACATTAAATAACCAAAGATATACTTATATGAAAGTATTATCTTTAGTTGAATAATCGAAAATAAGTTTGATTATTAACACCTTATTCTTTAATAAAATAAAGAATATAATTCAGCACATAATCGGAGTCATAGATCCTCAAATGAATATTCAAATAATATTCAATAAATAAAATAAGCTGAGTCATAATACCTCGAATGAATATTATAAATAATATTCATTAAATAAAATAAAGGAGTCATACATCCTCAAATGAATATTCAAATAATATTCAATAAATAAATAAAAGAGTCATAAGCCCTCGAATAATATTCGAAATAATATTCAATAATAAAATGAAGTTTAAAGTTATCGAATAAACCTTATTCGATTAATAGTTTGGAAAACTATAACCATATATATATATAAATATATATATATATATATATATATATCCATACCCATATAAAATCTACTCGGGATCCTCGACTCCCGGTTTTAGAAAATATTTTCACCTTTGGGTCCCTATACTAAGGGTATATGCAAGATACAACTATCCTCTAGCATAGGTATTATCAAATAACCAACAGATATATATTTCAAGAATATAAAACAGGCATGCATATATACCATATCACATGCTACAATATATCGCAAAAATTTGCTAATAACAATCATGCAATATCACAAGATAATGCATATGCATACATTTACATCACAACAACAGTGTATCGGATAGAATACTTGCCTGAGCGACTTGGGGGTGAGAAAGGCTCGGGACGAGTCTGGTAACCTATAAACAACAAGTAAGTTGGAATTAAACCAAAATCACTTGTAAATCTATGCTTTAACTAACTTAGACTCTAATGCTAGTTTTACGCTCACCGATTCGCTTAAGTCACTCGGGTACCCTCGACTCCACCATTTTAATAACTTAACCTTTACGAGTTTTAAAGCGATTCCTTCGCGAATGACTTACCAACTGCCTAACGCACTTACCATAAATGTTTCACACATTAATTAACCCTTTTTGGTCTTTAACCTATGTTTCAAAGTAAGGCGAGGGAAAAAGTTTCGTCCGCGAAACGCCGTTACTTGAAACGGTCGTTTCTCCTAAACCGTAAATCGGAATCGGACGAACTACATATCAAAACGAAGCTCGTAACATGAGCTATCTAAACATGGCAGTGGTCACAATCTAGCAGGGGGTTCTCGGGTCCTAATGCTATGCACAAAAACAGTCCAAAGAAAATCGGACGTTACGACGGCTATGTTTACGTGATTTCCAAATTTTAACCCATTCACAAACAACCCAAATCAACCTCAAATCCAACATACAACCATCCTCCATCCTTATCACATCATAACAACCCCAACCAATTCAATTTAACCATTCATACTTATGCTTAAACTTTACTTTAATCATTCTTAAGTTTCTTTAAATCAAAACCACAAAATTACCATTTCATTTCACTACCATTCCAAATCTCAAACTCTAATCATAACAACAACTACAATAACATCCTACTCATCAAAATCACCTTATAATATATATGAACCTAGGGTTTGAAAATGGTATACCTTCCTTGGATTGGTGGGTGGAGCTAGGAAGCCTTAAGAAGCTTGGAGAAGCCTTAGGAAAGCTTGGATCTTTAAGAAAAACAAGAAAAAGTTCAAGTTAAAAACTTGAAAACACTATTCATTGTCTTCTTCATTGATTAAATGGAGAAGCTAGAGAAAGAATTAATGGCTTAAACTCATGATATAGCCATAACTAAGCATAAAGATGGTTAGGGAATTTTCTTACCAATTAAGGATGCTTGGATCTTGATTTTGAGAATTTTAGCTTTGAAAAAAAAGTGAAAAGCCGAGAGCTAGGTGATGAACAAATGCCTTGGCTGATTTTTTGATTTTTTGATGAAATGATTTGCTAGCTTGGTTGGCTTGGTTTTGTTTTTAATTTAGCAAATTACTACCTTGCCCTTGAATTTGTGTGGTCCTTAATCAACCACACCTCCCTTCTTCCCATGTCATGCTTACCTCATCCTCATGATGTCATCCTTCCTTCCTTGTCTTCTTTCTATTGGTTGGATGACATCACTCCCATTAATCCCTTTGATTAGCTTCCTAATCGTTTGCCTAATGACCGCTGATCTATTGTACGGTTCGCTTAACTTTCGTTCTCGTTTATTGTTTGAAGGATCATACCCGGGATCTTATTACTTAGGTTCCCTTAACCTTTCTCAATACATTATATTCCTTTTTATGATCCTCTATTATAATCCTTTAATTTAAATCCTTTTTTATCCTGTTACCTTATACTCAATTCTCTCCGTATCTTATGGATTTCCGGGAAAAACCAAAGTGTTCGGAATTGGGTTCTGACGATATTTACATACACTTATATACTTCATAGAGTACTAATAATATCCCAGAATATCCATAACAGAACCCCTACATAGTGTGGCGTGAAAAGTTTTCTCATTCAGCTAAAACACTATTCATAAGGGTTACAAAAAGTTGAAAAATTTTGGGGTTATTACATCCTTACTCAACCTATGCAACCACGCAAGGAAAAACCCAGATAGGGGCAATTGAACCTCAGCCACAAGGGACGATTCCCTCGACTACTCAAGGTATGAATCCTCAAGTTCAACAAGTACATACACCTGTGAATTCTCGACCCATCGGGTACGAATATTCAACTATTGTTACTACTAACCCCCCTTATGGGATGCCCCTTTACCCCGAGGTTGGAGGAAGTGGACATGCTGGACGTAGTGAAGAACGAGGGCGTTCATCCCATACATACGAGGTTTGGCTCCTATCCCTGAGGATCAAGAATTTTCTGGTCCTTACACTGAGAGAGACTCTGAATCTTCGGATGATGAAGTAGCCCCAAGAAGGAGACGTGCTGGCAAAGAGCCGATGGCTGATGGTAGCCAATGCCCTCAAAGCACCCAAGGGACAAATCCCCAAGAAGTGCAGGAAATAATCAGGGCTCACGAGGCTGAGATTTAAAGGCTGAGGCGCGACTTGGAGGCGCACCAAACGACCAGACCCCAAGTACCTCATAGGGGGAGAAATCCTCCTCCTATCATAGACCTGGATGGTCCAGTGCAGAGAAGGGTTGTTGTCCCAAGGGCTGATCCAAGCAATCTTCTTCCCCTTGGGGATCCTGATGATCCTACTCTACCCTTCACTGAAGATAGAATGAATGCCCATATCTCAAGGAAGTTCAAGATGCCAACTATAAAAGCTTATGACGGCACGGGAGATCCCGCTAATCATGTTAGAACATTCTCTAATGCACTACTTTTGCAGCCCGTGAATGATGCTATTAAGTGTCGGGCCTTTCCTCAAAACCTATCGGGTATGGCTCAAAGGTGGTATAGTCATTTTCCCCAAACTCTATTGGGTCGTTCAGAGAATTAAGTCAGGCTTTTATTAAGCAATTCATCAGCGGGAGAGTACATGAGAAAAGTCCAGCATCTCTTATGAGCATTGTGCAGGGAACAAAGAAATCCTTGAGAGACTATCTGAATCGTTTCACAAAGGAGGCTTTAAAAGTCCCAGACCTTGATGATAAGGTAGCCATGATAGCACTGCAACAAGGAACTAGGGATGAGTTTTTCAAGATGTCCTTAGCCAAACACCCCCTGAAAGCATGTTGCAGCTCCAGGATAGGGCAGGGAAGTACATCAAGGTGGAAGAAAGCATGAGGAAGACCGTAGTGAGTAATGAGACCACTGGAGGCAAGAAGCGGAAAACTGATCTGGAGTATATCGCTAAGGACAAGTATCCTAGAACCGAGCAAAACCCTGATTCAACCCCCAAGAAGGGAGGACTTGGGCAAAAGTTCACTGAATATGCTAAGCTGAATGCTCCTAGAAGCCAGATCTTGATGGAAATCGAGAAAGATAGAGATATTCGTTGGCCTGAGCCCTTAAAGGCTGATCCTGCAAAGCTAGATAAAAGCAAGTATTGAAGATTTCACAAAGATGTTGGTCATGACACCAATGAGTGTAGACAGCTGAAAGATGAAATTGAGTTCCTCATTCAAAAAGGAAGATTGAACAAATACACTAGAGAAGGAGGGGATATGAATAACAATGGAAGAAAGAACTTTGAAGATCGTAGGAGGGACCAAGATGATCAGGGGCGGAATCCCCAGCCTAGGGGACCTGTGATAAATACAATCTTCGGAGGACCACGACCCCGAAGGCCTGTGATAAACACAATCTTTGGAGGACCAACTGTTGGTGGGTTATCCAAGAACTCCAGGAAAGCGTATGCCTGAGAAGTTATGCATATTGTTGGGGAAGCCCCGAAGAGGGCCAGGACAGGAGTAACAATGTCTTTTGATGATTCTGATCTGGAGGGTGTGAAATTTCCCCATGATGATCCGTTGGTTATAACTCCGATAATAGGGAACAGCCCAGTGAGAAGGGTCCTTGTGGATAATGGTGCTTCAGTGGATATCTTGCTCCATGACACCTTTTTGAGGATGGGATATAATGACTCCCAATTGACCCCAACCGACATGCCAATATATGGGTTTGCGGGAGTGGAGTGCCCTGTAGAAGGGATAATCAAGTTGCCAACAACCATAGGACAGGAACCAAGGCAAGCAACTCAGATATTGGACTTCGTGGTGGTGAAGGCCAGTTCGACTTACAACGCTATCATGGGAAGAACAGGGATACACGCCTTCAAGGCAGTCCCTTCTTCCTACCATTCAGTTATGAAGTTTCTTACCCGGGATGGAATCGGAGAAGAGAGAGGAGACCAGAAAATGGCTAGAAGCTGTTATGTGGCCTCTTTGAGGGCAGATGGAGTTGGGGGGCAGGTTCTTCCTATTAAAGATCTGGATATCCGAGAGAATGATGAGAAAAGAGGAAAGCCAGCAGAAGACTTGGTTTCAATTCTTTTAGCCCCCGAAGATCCTGAGAAGGTGACTTTTATTGGAGCAACGCTGGAGGAGCCCCTTAGAGGGAAGTTGGTGAAATTTTTGCAAGAAAATAGTGACGTATTTGCATGGTCAACAGCTGACATGCCAGGCATAGACCCGGAACTGATTACTCACAAGCTGAATGTGGACCCAAATCAGAAGACAGTGAAACAAAAGAAAAGAAGTTTTGCTCCAGAAAGGCAAGAAGCTATAAAACAGGAAGTGGAGAAGCTCTTGGAGGCTGGTTTCGTTGAGGAGATTCAATTTCCAGAGTGGTTAGCAAACCCTGTAATGGTGAAGAAGGCCAATGGAAAATGGAGGATGTGTGTGGACTTTGCTGATCTAAATGATGCCTGTTCTAAGGACTGTTTCCCGTTACCAAGGATCGATACTTTGATAGATACCACTGCTGGGCATGAAATGCTGAGCTTCATGGATGGATTCAATGGATATAATCAGATCAAGATGCACAAGGATGACATTCCAGAGGTATCATTCATCACTGACTTTAGTGTTTATTGTTATCTAGTTATGGCATTTGGTCTTAAGAATGCAGGAGCCACCTATCAAAGGTTGGTAAATAAAATTTTTAAGAATCTTATTGGCAAGACTATGGAAGTTTATGTCGATGACATGTTAGTCAAGAGTCTAGTAAAGACTGACCATATAACCCATTTGAGGGAAGCTTTTGAGGTCCTGAGGTACCACAAGATGATGTTAAATCCTACAAAGTGTGCTTTCGGAGTAGGGTCTGGAAAATTTTTGGGATTGATGGTCTCCAAGAGAGGGATCGAGGCTAACCCCGATAAAATAAAGGCAATCCTGGACATGGAACCACCAAAAACTGTCAAGGATGTTCAAAAGCTCACATGAAGGGTTGCTGCGCTGGGACGATTCATCTCCAAGTCAGGAGACAAATTCTTGTCATTCTTCAAGTCACTAAAGAATATTAAGGACTTTGTATGGAATGAGGAAAACCAGAAGGCATTCGAGGAATTAAAGAAATATATGGCCCAGGCCCCGTTGTTGGCCAAGCCAGCTTTGGATGAAGTTTTATTCTTGTACTTAGCTGTTTCAGAGAGTGCCTTGAGCGCTGTATTGGTTAAGGAGGAACTAAAAATCCAGAAACCCGTATACTATGTCAGCAAAATTTTGCATGGTGCTGAGTTGAATTATTCAACTATTGAGAAATTTGCTCTAGCCTTGGTAATGGCTTCAAGAAAGTCATGACCTTACTTTCAGGCTCATCAAATTGAGGTGCTAACGAATCAGCCCCTGAGAAATATTTTGATAGTCCTAAGGCTAGTGGGAGATTGATCAAGTGGGCAATAGAGCTGGGAGAGTTCAACATCAAGTATAAGCCACGAACGACAATAAAAGCCCAGGCATTAGCTGACTTCGTGGTGGAATTACCATACCCAACCAAGAAGTCGGGGGACAGGAAGTTAACATACCTCAAGACAAGGAAGTTAGTAAGGGGGATAAAGAGAAGGTTAATAAGGAAAAAGAATATCAGGTTCTCTATTTTGATGGAGCATCAAAAACGAATTCAAGTGGAGCAGGTTCGGTTTTACAAAGCCCTGATGGGTTCTTAATTGAGTATGCCATGAAGCTAGACTTCCCAACCACAAACAATGAGGTAGAATATGAAGCTCTGATAGCTGGTCTTGGCTTAGTAGGGACACTTAGAGTCAAGAACTTAAAAGTCTGTGGAGACTCCAAGTTGGTCATATCCCAGGTGAAGGGAGAGTTTGAGGCAAGGGATGAAACGATGGCTAAGTATGTCCGCCTGGTAAGGGCCATGATGACCCAATTTGATGAATGCCATGTTGAGCACATTCCAAGGGAGGAAAATGCTAAGGCAGATGCGTTGTCTAAATTTGCTTCATCTGAGATGGAAGAAAGTTCTGGAAGTGTATACTATCGCGTTTTGAAAACACGGAGCATTGATGTTAAGCTTGTGGCTCCTATAGGCCTGGGGACATCATAGATTGATCCCATTAAGGCTCACATTCAAACCGGTTGGTTACCAAACGATGCTACTGAGGCACAAAAATTGGCTGTTCGAGCATTGAGATACTCTTTGATAGATGGAATTCTGTATAAAAGATCTTTCGTGGTTCCCTACTTAAGATGACTCAGGCCCGATGAGGCTCACTTGGCTCTTGAAGAAGTACATGAAGGCATATATGGCAACACTTGGGGGCAGGGCCTTGGCTCATAAGATAACCCGTTTAGGCTTCTATTGGCCAGAAATGATGGCTGATGCCAAAGAATATGTGAAAAAATGTGACCGCTGTCAGAAGCATGCACCAGTTGTTAGACAACCCCCCGAGCTGCTGACCACTATTAACTCGCCCATCCCCTTTGCTATGGGGGGAATGGATATACTAGGGCCCTTCCCCATGGCCACGACACAAAGGAATTTTCTGATTATAGCCATTGATTATTTCACCGAGTGGATTGAAGCCAAACCGTTGGCCAAGATCACAACTAAGCAGGTTGCACAATTCCTGTGGTAAAGTATTATGTGCCGGTATGGAATTCCCCGCATTCAAGTCACTGACAATGGAACACAGTTCAACAATGAGAAGTTCAAGAAATATTGTGAGGAAAATGAAATTGAGTTGCGATTCACATCTGTGGCTCACCCGCAAGCCAATGGACAAGCGGAAGTGGCAAATCAAATAATCCTGGATGGACTAAAGAAGAGGATCGAGAAGTCAAGGAATAACTGGGTGGATGAAATACTCCCCATACTATGCGCCTATAGGACTACCTGTAGAGTCACGACTGGAGCAACTCCCTTCATGTTAGCATATGGTGCAGAAGCAGTTGTTCCTATAGAGATCTCACATTCCTCCCCCGGGATTCAAGCTTTCAATGTTGAGGAAAATGAAGAAGGGCAAAGGTTAGCCCTGGATCTAATTGATGAAGTACGAGATGAGGCACATGTGAAGATAATGGAATATCAGAAAAAAGCTTCGTTCTACTACAACCTAAGGGTTAAAGAAAGGTTCTTCAAACAAGGTAACTTAGTCTTGAGGAAAGTGGAAGCTTCTGGTGTAGGATAGAAAGGGACACTTGCCCCAAATTGGGAAGGGCTATACAAAGTCAAGAGCGTTCAGGGTAGAGGAACCTACAAGCTGGAGACTATGGATGGTTTTGAAGTCCCGAGAACTTGGCATGCCCAAAACCTGAAGGTTTACTATGTGTAGAACAGTTAAAGTACGATTCTCACTTGTCAGTATGACAAGTAGGTTTAAAAGCACCTTGAAGTTTTGCTTGCTTAGGATTTTTCTATATAGAAGCTATGTTTAGATTTTATCAGGGTTGAACCCATTTCATGTAAGGTATCAATATTACCAAGTTATAATATAAAGCCTTCGACTTAATCTCAGCTTATTAGATTGATGCATTGTGAAGGATAAAACCAAGTTATAGACTTGAGTTTGAAAAATCGAAAGAAAAAATACGACGATACTTGGCAAAATATGACTGAAAACAATAAAAGTCAACTACAAAGTTCAATATTGTCTAAGAAAGAAGAAATACATAAAAACTTAGTCCTTGGAAGGCTGGGATTATTCGGAACCACTATCCGAAGTCTCCTCGGATGTCTCTTCAGTCGGTCCCTCGGAAGTCTCCGCAGAGGTTCCCTCGGAACTATCTTCAGGCTCTTTCAATGCTGCAGGAAACGCTGGTTTAGGAGACACTGGCTTTGGAGGCTCTTCTACCCTGGCCTTCTTTATAACAGGCTCAGGCTCCTCCTCCGAAGAAGATTCCTCCTCTTCAGAGTTGGATTCGAGCTCCTTTCTCTTTTGTCTTTGGCCTTGACTCCCTGATGGGTCGTCCTTGATCAAATCAGCGAACTTATCTGTAACGCCCCCAAGTGTTGGAACTCGCACAGGGCAAGGGAAGGAGGACTGTTGAAGGACTTCTGGAAACTCGTCCTGAATGGCCTCCACAGCGGCGTCCCAGCCTTCCTTATAGCTGACTGGATGAAGGAGGGTATCATGCTCCACCATTAAATCCTTCAACTCCTGAGTGTCCATCCAGCCGTCAAAGGCTTTATCCTTTTGAGCCTTGAGGATAACATTTTCAGCCCGGGCCGTTTCTAAGTCAGAAGTAGATGAGGCAAGTTGGGCTTCGAGGGCCTTTATTCTTTGGTTGGCCTCCTCCAGCTTCTTGTTCGCATCCTCGAGGCCAACCTTCCAAGCCTTGGCTTTGTGAATCTCCCCTTGAAAATGGGTGTTCACCTACAAGATACACAACAAAGGTAAGAAATGGAAAAAATCAAAAAGGCAAAAAAAACTACGAATGGCAAAGGAAAAAGACGTACCGTCGCCAAAGCCTGAGCTCCGAAAAGCTCGTTAGCCTCCAAGTCCTATTGAAGGACAAAGTCTTGATAGTCAATCGGGGAAATGGAATGCATAGACCATTCCTTGGCAAGCACTATGTTGCCAACAATCGAATCCTTGCCCCGGATTCCCCAAGCAGGTTGGAAGGATCCTTGATTCTGAAACAACCGCTCAACTTGTCCAGCTCCTTTGGATCCCGCAAGGCACTGATATGGTCGTGCGCGTCTAGATGCGCATCTGACGGCTACCCTTCCCCTCGGGTGTTGATCATATTAATCAAGGAAGTGTACCTTGACCGAATGGGGAATTTATTGGACTTTCTGGCCACATTCATCTTGGCCAAATGGGTCATTTTCTTATCAGCCATATGAAAAAAAGGCACATAAGGAGACAATTTTAAAACGCAAACTATGCAAAAACAAGCACAAAAAGTAAAGAGAGAAGTCTTACCTAAAGTAATGCTCCTAAAAAAGGCTTTGGGGCTTAAGATACTCCGACCTACTGTTATTGCTCTGAGATTCTTAATAGAAGAAGAAAGAAGGAGAATTTAGAAATTAGAAAGTGAGAGTAGTAGACTCTACTCACTCCTTTATATAGGAGAAAAAGTGAAGTTGAAGGGACAAAAAGCCCAGTAAGGATAAAGGCCCAAAGAAAAAAGCCCAGAAAAGGAACATTCCAGAATATTCCAAGGAATTCCAAAGAAATTTCCGATAATTCTAGAGAATTCTAAAGAAGGTGTTTTAATATATTAAGCCCAGATTAATAAGAGGTCCAATGGGAGGCCCAAATTCAATTAGGATTTGAAAAAATAAAAAGCTCAAATCCAGTTAGGATTTGGAAAAATAAAAAGCCCAAATCCAATTAAGATTTGGAAAAAGCCCAAATCCAATTAAGATTTGGAAAATAGAAGGCCAAAATCCAATTAGGATTTGGAAAATAGAAGGCCCAAATCAAAGCCCTAAAAAAGATAAGGCCCAATCCAAATTGGATAAGAAGGAAGCCCAATAAGACCAGGATTGAGGTCGAGTTCCAAGTCGTGAATTCTGCTGGAATTCTTTCGAACAGACACCCAAAAATTATGGGTATAATAGACCAGGATTGAGGTCGAATTTCAGCTCGTGAATTCTGTTCGAATTCTTTCGAACAGACACCCGAAAATTACGGGTATAATAGAACTGGATTGAGGTCGAAATCCAGACCAGGATCGAGGTCGAATTTCTGAATCAAGCACAATGTTTTTCAAGAACGGGGTGCAGAAACCTAGACTAAAATCCAGGTCGAAGAATCGACTAGGATCCTGGTCGAAACCCAGGTCGTGAATCCTAGTCGAAATCTAACAACCAGGAAGCAAATAAGCATAGAAGTCTCGACTAAGATCTAGGTCCAAGGTTCGACTAGGATCCTGGTCGAAACCCAGGTCGTGGATCATAGTCGAAACCAAACGAGCAGGAAGCAAAGAAAGACACTAGTTTTTGACCAAAATCCAGGTCGAAGGTTCGACTAGGATCCTGATCGAAAGCCAGGTCGTGGATCCTAGTCGAAGTCCTTCGACCAGGATTGGAAAGCTGGCCCAAAATTCGACTAGGATCCAGGTCGAAATTTCAACTAGGATCTTGGTCAAAAAAGGGCTGAAAATTTGAGAATATTTGTGAAAAATTGTAGAAAATGTGAAAAAATCTCGGAAAAAAAGGGAAAATTCCTGAAAAATACCAGAAAATTCCTAAAAATAGGGAGAAGGTAAGAAAATAGAAGGGGAAGTTTTTAAACGACCCTGAAGCCGCGTACAAGGCAAATCGTTGTAAGCGTGTACGTCGCTCCACACTTTACGCAAAACGATACCCTGGAAGGGAATGAACGAACTTAACTATTGCGAAATCTTATACGGTTTCCCAAAAGTTGGGGGGAGGAAATGATAGGGATAAATAAATCATGATTATGTAATTAAATATTACAGTAATTATACATGATTTGGGCTACTAGGCCCAATAAGAAGATGTATGACATTCAGACCAAAAAGGTTAACACATTGATCAGGCCAGATGGAACAAAGAAGGCCCAAAAACCCTGAATATTAATTAATTTCATAATTAATTAATTTCGTAATTAATTAATAAGGAAAAAATCAGCTATTGAAAAGAGTCTCAATGAGGACATAAATCCTTGCAGATTAGCCTCTAAGGGACCTAGAAGGATAAGGAATCAGTTTCCTACTATTTAGGACCCCAAAGTCCATTCTAATTCAGAGACTTGATCACCAAGTCTCTTATACCAAGTCCAATTCAAGAACCACCAACATCTATATAAGGGGTCTCACCCCACAAATCAGAACTACGTTTTTTGGCTTGATTCTCAAATTCACAGAGATACGTAGGCATCTCGTAAAGGCAGAGTTAAGCTACGAAACACGAGAGCAGCCATCAAAGGCCTTGAGCTCCCGAACCTTAGCAATAAATACAACAAACAATAACTTTAGTTTTTTATCCATAACACATATCATCCGGATGATATTCTAAATAAACAAATTCCTTAAATAAAATATATTAAAAGAGAAATAATATATATTGCATTTACTTATTTTTATCTCAGGATTAAAGTAAAGAGAGTTTATTAATAAAGCCACGTTTAGTGACTTTTAATTTTTTACTCCCTATAAATTTTTAGCACGTACTTTGAAATATGAAAGGAAGGTGTATTTCATACATTATTTTTCTGAATAAAATTATGAATGTTAAATACTATTCAGAAAGAATTTTAAAAATAATGTAAAAGTATTTATTTTATAAACCTTAATTATGTGTAAAAATCAAAATGACTCTTATATTAAAATGAAGAAACGAGTAATAGATTAGTGTATTAGGGATTTATAGTACTTATACCAAACAAGATGAAATGTTCCAGACTACAATTAAGTGTCAGCAATAGAGATGATAATTCGTTTGATGTTGTATAAGAGAAACACCATCCTAAATACAATCGTATATTTTTTGTGTTTATATTTCTTTATATTGAGTATATTTGTGTTATGTTTTTGTATAAAATTAAATATAAAATGTAACTTGAAAATTTTAATATATGAAAGAAGTTTATTCATACAAATATTATGATAAATATATATATATATATTTACATTATCCTCACATACAATAAATTAAATGTATGTCGATAGATAAATAAATGATTATATATATATAAATAAATACAAGATTTTGATGTACTCGAATGATAAATACAAACTTCAAATATCATAGAGTGGCATAAAATCTAGACTTGACGTTAAAACCAGATGTGCATGTGTACAAGTGTACACAACCGCAAGTAAGTTGCCTAATAAGTTTTCTTTTTTAAAAATACCCTTTTATATTATATATTTTCAAACATAAGGTTTTATAAAAAACAGTTTTCCCAAATGCAGATATTTAAATTTCATTTTAGAAAGATTATTTGCAACTTTGACAAACTAAAATACAACTTCATTTTTTTCGAAGTTGATTTTAAAGTTGACTCAAGTTGCGACTAGATAGCAACTATGTAACAAAAATCTAATTCAAATTCAACATTTTCAAAAACTGAAATGAAGTTGCATTTTGCATTATAAAGGTTGCATAACATACTTTTGAAAATAAAATTTTAAAAAGAGAATTTTTAATAAAACGATTGTATTTGAATAATAAGTTTAATAACGTTGACATTTTGCATAATTTTTCTAGTACTAATTATCAATTAGCTTTCCTCAAGTACTGCAAATTTATATTAATCACTCACAAGTAATATCTAATACTTTGGTTTTGGAATACAAGAATTGATTGATTATTTTTTAAGATTTAACTATATTTTAACCATTAAGGTATGTAATGATTTACTTATAGAGTCTAAATGTATTAAAATGTACGTTTTCGCCCCAGAAATGAATCTTTTAACTCTTAGTTTGCAACAAAGTACAAAATGGTGCAAATTGGCAAGGATAAATGGGCATTTTACTGTGGTAAAATCTCGGTTTATATAATGATTTTTTTTTGCCTTCAAGTGTTGAACGATACACGTATAAAGCCTTAAACTATAAAAACATATCTTTTCACCACTCGGATATCAAATTGTTGTTTTTTCCATACTATGAGTCATATGAGAAAGTGAATGTACAAATTTCTATCGGTAGTGTTAATATTAGAAGTCTGATTTCTTGTTCCACTTTGAAAAGTGATAGTAAAACTTTGTAAGACAGATAAACGATATTCAACAAAGAATGTAACAATTATATGTCCTATCCCATTTAATTATTAATATTTTCAAAAAATTGATAAGAAACTACTTTTTATTATATATCATATATTATAAATGCAAATGCCTAGATAATTTAAAAAACACAATATATTATTTTAGTTACATAATATATGCATATGGTCGCACTCCAGTGAGAAATTTTTAAAATGAAAACCGTGAGAACTACTGATATCTACAGTTGAAATCGGTAATTTTTGAAAAGTTGAAATTTTGAACTCGGTAAATTAGTAATTTTGTGCAAACCTAAAAATTTAAGTTTAATAAATCACCAATTTTAACCACGAAAATCACCAGTTCTCAAGGTTATCTTATAAAGGAGTACTAATTTGAGTAGAAGTGTTTGTGTGTACACACACATATTGTAATAAATCATAAGTATAATATAAAATAAATGTATTTTATTATATAATATAAAATTTATTATTTAATATTATTATATGTCCATATAATATTAATTATATTCGAGTGAGAGATGTCTTCCTTGCGGGGATTATGCGAATACCATACATTCACCGTATTTTAATGAGGCAAAATTCCAATCCCATTATCCCTATATACGTGGTGCGGGGTAGTCCTATTTGGATCGGTTAAAGAAGGTTCTCCATTTTTCCTACCTTTTGGGGAAGTTACCAATTATCTCTGTCCATTTGTAATGGTTTCAATTTTTTTTTGCTTCCATCGTGCAGTGGGAGTTAAATAATACATTTTTCATACTATGGGGTAAATAGGTACGATTTGATACATCGATGCTTCAGGAATGCATCATCGCATACTTTAAGGTCGAAAAGGTCATTAAATGTAATAACCCGAAATTTTGGACTAATTTATAATTTTTGGGATGAATAGTAATTTTGCTGATGAGAATATTTTTAGAGATCATATATAGAAGTTTTGTTATTGGAATTTCGAGTCCTTATTAGTGTTCAGTAATGACTTTGAGTGTATGTAATAGTCGTTAGAATTCAAAAACGAGCACTTTGATTTTTCACGAAAATCCACTATACACCGAATGAATTAAGTATATAGCGTGAAGATAAAATGATTTAAATCCAAGGACTAGATAGAAGTTGTATTCACAGTAGTATTAATATTTTAAGGATGTTAAAAATTTGGTGTTATAACTAGGGATTCAAATGAATGCGTATTCCATCGGTATTTGAGGATCAGTCTTTTCTGGTGTAAATTTAATGAATAGTAACTTTACTGTATAAGTAAATATATATTGTGACACCTATGTTGTGAGACGTAGAAAGGAATTCGAAATCTGCATTAGTGATCCATACTATAAATAAGTGTATGTAAATCACTTATATAATAACAATGAGATGAATAGTAAAAAATTTCGGTCACCGATCGATCCTATATTTTAGCGGAAGTTCCAGAATAATTAATGATTATTTTTGTCCAAGACATGCGTATATAATAACAAGACTGAGTCACATTGACAACCCTGAGATTTAGTTGTTCGATAATAAATTTTGTATTATGTATTGTATTTCTTGAGTCTGTAAAAGGTTAGAAGATTAGACTGGAGTATTTTACTGTGAACATATTCAAGCTAAGGAATAAACTCTGGAAGAAGATCAAGCCATAATCATGCCTCAGAAAAAAGTGTAGAAGCTTGGAGTTGAATAAAACTGTTCTATGAAAAATATTTTAAGTCAAACTATCGACAAGTCACAGATCAAGTTGTATCGGGATATCATTCGAGAAGTCAAGAATGACTTATCGTGAATTCCAAAATGGCTTATAAAGAAGTCTCAGAGATATCGACAATTCAAAATGAAGATATAGAGAACTGGAGATATCGACAAGTCATTTCTACATGTAGAGAACTCAGAGATATGGACAAGTCAAATGAAGATGTGAAGAATTGGAGATATCGACAAGTCAATTTCTCATATAGAGATCCCATAGATATCGACAAGTCAAAATATTCTATAGAGATCCCAAAAATATCGACAAGTCAATTCTAGATGTAGATATCTCAGACATATCGACAAGTCATTTCACATGCAAAGATTCAGAGACCCCGACAAGTCAATTATACCATAGAGAACTCAGAGATCTCGATAAGTCATTATACTTATGGAGATATCACTTCTCTATAGAACAAACTGGAGATCTCGACATGTCTCTTAAGTACAGAATACATACAAGTTAAAGATTCAAGTGATGGGTTTCGAGCACATAAATGCAACGGAAACAGTAATTAAAAACGTGAAATATCAGAACTTTCGAAACCTACCGCAGGATCCATGTGAAAAACAAATATTTAATTCGTAGATCAGATTGTTTACCTTAAGAAGCTTTACGAATTGGTTGACTAATGGAAATCCAAAGCTTGTTCAATCACCACCCATCCCGCTCTCGTGATCTACGCTCTATCGGTATCCACACGAATGCTTGAACTCAAGGATTTGATGTGTACTAGCACAAAATCGTTTCTTCTTACTCTCTCCGTCTTCTCTCTTGGTGGCTAGGGTTTTTCGTAAAAGTCTTGCTTACAGAATCAGCCACACAAGAGATATTATATAGAGAGTAGAAAAAGAGTTATAACTCTTAACTAATTAGGAGTTATTACTAATTCAAAATTCCTATTTGTATAATAATTAAGTCACACTTAATTATTTAACAACTGAATTTCATAATTAATATTAATAAATTTGAATAAAAATATTTATCTAATTAATCAAGTCTTACTTAATTAATATTATAAATAATTCGAATTACTTTAATATAATTTAAATCCAATTTAAATTAAATAATCATTCAAGCATTCTTGGTGTGTGACCCTATAGGTTATTATTACTTTGGCAACAAAATTTAAATCTAATTTAAACCGTAAACAATGAGCGGCATCTAGTAATACATCATTGCTACCCAAGTAATAATAATTGAATCGGTGATCGATTAAATCTTTCATGAATAATGTACAATGTAATATAATCCCTTTAACCAAATATTATAGATTAAACTAGAGGCATGTTATGTGTCATCCTCATCAATGTTTAATCCAGGTTTCCTTGATCAATGAGTAGACTATCATATAAAATCAACATTTGAGCGTGGCCACGCATTTCATAGTTTAGCTCACACAAGAGGCCAATAATATTACTCCTAAAATAGGAGGGTTAAATTCCATCTAGATCATTCATATTTCTCATACGATTCATGATATACCCAATGTACACTTTTATCATTACCCGGTCAAGGATAACTTTTAATAGAATCAATGTATATTAATTTTCGTATAGAAATATAATGACTTCAGGTCCAAGGACAATTACATCATTATCACTGTGAGAATTACTTATGACACAACAGACATGTAGAATATCACATTGGGTTTGTCCATCACCATGTACATATACATATGCCTGTGTTTTTGACTTTAGTATCACTATACCTATGATCAATGAGATGTGATCATCAGTCAACAAACATACTAGTCTTAGTGCATTATTATTGTCCCTTAATAATAATACTCGACTTGGGACCTTTAGGAATATCGATACTATTCTCAAAATCTCATTTCTAAGTCACATACTTAGAGATATAGAATTGCATATCATATTTCAAGGATATTTATTAATCTAACATTTATATCGCAGTAAATCAAGAATTAATAAACTATACAGGGAATAATCGATAGAACATAAACATTAATAATCCTAATGTCTTAAACTAAAACATCATATTGTTGTCCTTAGGGCACAAACACTAACAATCTTCCACTTACGCTAGAGCCAATCACACATGTATCTAATACTCATGAAACTAGTATAACCATCGTGCTTCTGCTGGTACAAAGCCTTAGTCAGTGCGTCTGCAACACTATCATTACTATGCACTTTACATTTATATCTCCTTGATTATTAATCTCATTAGTAAGGTGATATCACTTACGGGCATGCCTAAAAAGTCTCCTTCATTATTTCAAAAATATCAATATATTCAGCTTCTATTATAGAATCATCATTGTTCTTGCTGTAAATTATTCCAGCTGACATCACTTATATTTAGACAAAACACAAACCAAGTATAGACACATAATCATCATTGACTATCTAGAAATTACGTTAAGAAACTAGTATTAGTGTAACCCTTTACAACCAGTTCCCTATCTTCTCCATATACCAAAATAAATATGTAGTCCTCTTTAAGTACTTAAGAATATTCTTGACCAATATCCAGTGACCATCACCTGGATTAGACTGGTATCTGTTCGGTATGCTCAAAGCATACAAAATATCAGGTCGAGTACATATCATTGCATACATTATAGATCCAATTGCCAAAGCATATGGAGCTTTTCTAAGATGACCCTTATCATCTAATGATTTAGGGCAGTTATCCTATGAGATCACTATCTCATGAGACATCAAAACATATCCTTTTTTATCTCTTACATCATAAAATACTTTATCAATGTATGTACTCCGACTAGGTCGATTAATCTCTTTAATCTATCTCTATAGATCTTGATCCCTAATATATAGGTAGTATCGTCTAAGTCTTTCATTGAGAAACTATTTCTCAACCAAGTCTTAATAGTCTATAGAGAAGGTATGTCATTCCATATCTGTTATATGTCATCTACATATAATGCTAGGAATGTCACATGGCTACCACTAACCTTCTTGCAAACACATCCCTTTGCCAAATCTCATAGTCAAAGTAAGAACTATTGCTAACAAAATCCTGATGGACTTGACCATAACAACTGGTGAAAAAGTCTCATCATAGTCTATACCATGAATTTGTTTGAAACCTTTTGCCACTAGTCGCACCTTATAGGTCTGTACTTTATCTTCCATGTCAGTTTTTTTCTTGAAAACCCACTTGCACCCTATAGGTTTTACCCCTTCGAGTGGATCAACTTTAATACTTTATTTTGATACATGGATTCCATCTCAGATTTTATGGCCTTCACCATCTCTCGGAGTCCGGACGGTTCATAACATCTTGGTAGGTGAAAGGCTTTATCATTATCCATAAGCATCACATCACCATTTTGAGTCAAAAGAAATCCATAATTTCTACCAGACTCATGGTGAATCCTATCAGATCTATGAATAACCTGTGTTTCTTGGACAAGATTACTTTCAACATTTTGATGTACATCCAGATCTTATTCCAAATCTGGTTCAATATTATCATGTGGTTCTCGATCTTCATCGAGATGTATTATCCTCCCACTGATTTTCTTAGAAAGTAGTTCTCCCTCAAAAAATAAAGCGGCCCGAGCAACAAACATTTTGTTCTCATAAGGATTATGAAAACTATACCCTAGTCTCACCTGGATATCCCACAAAATATCATCTATCTTATTTCGGTCCAATCTTGTTAGAGGCTAAACGTTTTACAAACCCTTCACATCCCCAAATTTTCATAAATGACACACTATGACATTTATCAGTCCATATCTCATACGGAGTATTTTGAACCACTTTAGTCGGAACTTGGTTAAGTGTATATACAGCCGTTTCTGGAGCATAACCCCAAAAACTGAGTGAAAGATCCGCTTAACTCATCATCGATCGCACTATGTCCAATAAGGTACGAATCTCCTCTCAGAATCCCTATTCCATTGAGGTGTTCCAGAAGGAGTAAGTTATGATACACTATCACACTCCTTCAAGAAACTCTTGAAATTGAGGCTTAAGTATTCTCCTCCACGATCTGATCGTAGAACATTTATACTTTCCTCTGTTAGCATTTCTACTTCGACCTTATATTCTTTGAACACTTCAAAAGAATCGGATCTGTTCTTCATAAGACATGCATATCTATATCTACTAAAATCATCAGTAAACATTATGAAGTAGTATAAGCCACCCCTTGCCATCATACGCATTCGACCACATACATCATTATGTATAAGTCCTAATCGTTTGGTGGCCCTTTCACCTGATCAGGTAAAAGAAGCTTTAGTTATTTTGCCAATGAGACAAAGTTCGCATATTCCGTATGATTCAAAATCAAACTTATCCAAGTATTCATCTATATGTAACTCAGAAATGGGTTTCTCATTAATATGACTTAACGACAATGCTAGAGGTAATGTTTGATTTGAGTCAACTTAGAACATATAAATTGTTAACTAATTGTGCAACATTATAAGCCTTATCATTAAAATAAAATAAACAACTATTGTTTATTTAAATTAAAATAAAAACTTTTCTTGTCCTGACAAGAAATTGATTTAATGTATCCACTAAAGGCAGGCATGTAATAATTTTTTATCAAGTTCTCAATCTCGCCTTATGGTCAAAATTAGGTATCGAGTTCCTTCAACTAGAGCAACAACTTTTGCTCCAATTCTAACCCTATACCTGAAACTTGACCATTGCTAGTCTTCTTCTTTAGATCTTCCGAACAAGCACGAAAATTTAGACCACATATATCATTATGTATAAGTCTTAATCATTCGGTGGCCCTTTCACCTGATAAGGTAAAAGAAGTTTTAGTCATTTTTCCAATGAGACAAAGTTCGCATCTTCCGTATGATTTAAAATCAAACTTATCCAAGTATTCATCTATATGTAACTCAGAAATGGGTTTCTCATTAATATGACTTAACAACAATGCTACAGGTAATGTTTGATTTGAGTCAACTTAGAACATATAAATTGTTAATTAATTGTGCAACATTATAAGCCTTATCATTAAAATAGAATAAAAAACTATTGTTTATTTGATTAAAATGAAAAATTTTCTTGTCCTGACAAGAAATTGATTTAATGTGTCCACTAAAGGCAGGCACGTAATAACAATTTATCAAGTTCTCAATCTCGCCTTATGGTCAAAATTAGGTATCGAGTTCCTTCAACTAGAGGAACAACTTTTGCTCCAATTCTAACCCTATAACTGAAACTTGACCATTGCCAGTCTTCTTCTTTAGATCTTCCGAACAAGCACGACAATTTTGACCACATACATCATTATGTATAAGTCCTAATCATTCGGTGGCCCTTTCACCTGATAAGGTAAAAGAAGCTTTAGTCATTTTACCAATGAGACAAAGTTCGCATCTTCCGTATGATTTAAAATCAAACTTATCCAAGTATTCATCTATATGTAACTCAGAAATGGGTTTCTCATTAATATGATTTAACGACAATGCTAGAGGTAATGTTTGATTTGAGTCAACTTAGAACATATAAATTGTTAACTAATTGTGCAACATTATAAGCCTTATCATTAAAATAGAATAAACAACTATTGTTTATTTGATTAAAATGAAAACTTTTCTTGTCCTGACAAGAAATTGATTTAATGTATCCACTAAAGGCAGGCACGTAATAACAATTTATCAAGTTCTCAATCTCGCCTTATGGTCAAAATTAGGTATCGAGTTCCTTCAACTAGAGCAACAACTTTTGCTCCAATTCTAACCCTATACCTGAAACTTGACCATTGCTAGTCTTCTTCTTTAGATCTTCTGAAGAAGCACGACAATTTAACTTCCCATCATCCAGTTATTTCCACAGAAGTGGCAATCATCTCCTTTAGCAACACCACTATCAGGCTTCAAAAGCCCTTTGGGATTGGATTTTGGTTTGGCACCGAATAAAATCAAATATTCACCTTGCCTATCTGTTTCTAATATGATTCTCATAATTAGAACAAACAGAAATCATGTATATATAAGTATATATATAGATTACATAATCATCTTATGATTATACAACTCACATGAATATCATATATTCCAAACCATACATATATAAGCATATTATATCAACATCAAATCATGGCGAATCACGTACATGCTCATATATCGAAAACAGTTAAACACATAAACGAATTAAAAACTTTTCGCAAGTAGCTCTGATGCCATTGAAGGGTTTTTAGCACATAAACGCAACGAAAATGTAAATTTAAATCTTAAAAAAAAACGAAACCCTCCGCAGGATCCATGCGAAAAATAATATTTAATTCGTAGTTCAGTATGTTTACCTTAAGAAGCTTTACGTTAAGGGAAAGATGGAGGTCTTTAATAGCGATCCAAGAACGATGAACGGAAATCCCTAGCAGCTGCTCCTCAAGTGTGAAGCACTCCACCGGTATCCACCAAGAGTACAATGTGATGGAGGAGGAAGAGGTTGAGAGAATTAGTTGCCTCCCTCTATTTCTACTTTAGAATTAGGGTTTTTATTTGGGTTGAGGCAAATAGGGTTTATAATAGTATATTTACAGGCAACATTTTCAGCTGAAAATTTTCCATAAAATATTATTATTATTAACCCTTTAATTGATTATTCTTATTAACCAATTAACTAATAATTAAAACACCTTTTAATTATTAATCCTTTTTCTAAACACTTTAGAAAAATAATTCTCTCACTTGATTTAATTTCCAAAATTAAATTCTTAATTAATAATATTAAGAATTAATTAAATCTCATTTAATCAATTATTAAATCTGCTAATTAATTATTTATTTCACAAATAAATAATTACCAGTCATTATTAATTAATTCCTCCACCATTAAATCATTCTCTTTTATGGTGTGACCCTGTAGGTTCAATATTAAGCCGGTAGTAGAAATAAATAATAATAAAACCATTTTATCATTATTTATATAAATTCTCTAATTCATTAAATATGATTAAATAATAAATTAATCATATTTATTCTACATCGTGAGATATACTTCTCAGCATATCGCGACTATCCGGATAATACGAATTCACTGCTTAGAATACCAAGAACCTATTCAGTGAGTAGTTACCGTACAATCAATTCCTTCTACCCTGCAATGTCACGATTAAATACAAGGCATGGAACTTGTGTCAAGCCTATCTTATTTAATCATTTGCTTTCCCATTCACTATGCTTAGTTCTATTTAATGTAAATTAGAAACTCCTTTCTAATTTTATTCACTCTGGCCAAAGATTCCTGAACTAGCATAAGTGGATCAGCATTGAACATTCTCTTCCTTCACTGGAAGGGGTAGATCCTTTATTGATCATACACTATCTTCGTGTACAAATTCCTATACCCAGTAGAGCCCTTATAATTATCCCTGGAGACTAAGAACTAAACCAAAGCATAGTTCAGTGTACACAAGATGACTATGATGACCTCAAGTCTAAGAATACTTGTACAACTATCACTATGTGAACAACTGCTAACACGTGAGTGAACTCCATCAGTTGTTCAGCTGTGTGAGTCATGTTCAGTGAACTTATTCTATAATAAGCACCTACATACTAGCTATAATGTCACCACACAAATATCTATGAGAACAGACATCCTTCATAATGAAGCAAGCATAGTATGTACCGATCTTTGCGGATTACTAATTACCAGTTAGTAATCCTACGACCAGGAAATATTTAAGTTTAGAGTTATCATCTTTTAGGTCTCATTATTATGATCTCATCATAATCCATAAAAAGCTTTACTCTAAACTATGGTATATCTTATTTAAACACTTAAATAGATAAAGCCCGCAATAAAACCAGAACAAGTCTTTTATTAATATCAATGAAATCAAAACATGTTACATAAAAGTTATTCCTAAATCATCATACATGATTGGACTTAGGACACATCTCTTTCAATCTCCCACTTGTACTAAAGCCAATCACTCTGGTATCTAATACCCATCTTGTCTTTATGACGATCAAAGTGACTTTGAGAAAGTGGCTTTGTGAGTGGGTCTGCTACGTTGTTATTTGTGTCAACTCTTTTGACGTCTCCTCTTTCAATACAATACAAAAAATGTTATCGCGCTCCCACTAACCTTTTTGTAGACACATGGTTCATCTATGTTTTTGATAAAACCAAACTCTTTGATTATCTCATCAAAACGGATGTTCCATCTACGAGAAGCTTGCTTTAAACCATATATGGTTCGCAGCAGCTTACAGACTAGGTGTTCATTTCCCTTGGAAAGAAAACCCTCTGGCTGTGTCATATACACTTCCTCTTCAAGTTTCCCATTGAGGAAGGCCGTTTTCACATCCATTTGCCAGATCTCATGTCACACCCCAAACTTAAACAGCAAAATAAATATAGCTATTACATCTTTTTAATGAAGAATACACAACCAAAATCCAAGATCTTACAGTTTAGGGTTTGGAACAGCCCAACACTACCAACTATTACATCTGATTACAAATACCGAGTCCTCACTCAACTATTATTACTTATTCTACCTGAGCTCGAACATAAGCATCAGCATCACAGGTCTTACGGGCAGTCTGCATGAATCTAATCATAGCTGCTAGCTGTAATATAAGGGTAAAGCAAGAAGTGAGCCAAATGCTCAACAAGTGCTAACACTACGATACAAAACATAAATTGAGATATACTTTTAAGAATGATAATGGAAAGACATAACCAAAGGTAACGAGAGATAAAAACTATGTGAGATGGCATCATTTTGCTTGCATCAAAACAATTTTAAAATCATGTCTTAATCAAAATCATTTTATGACGCTACGGATAACAGCTGGTGATCAGCCGCGAAGTAATCCTGAACCTCGCTGGGTTCTAAAACATTATTGGGAATCCCTAGGCAACTTTTAAGCCTAATATAAGGGTGGAAAGGACTCGCGTCTCAGTCCAGATCCACTATTCAAGAAAACATTTATCCTCCTTTGGGACTAAAAACCCACATTTTAATCATTTTAAAAACTGATGCCGATTGATGACAAAATCTCTTTTGACTGTAAACCCTTTTATCAAGGGATTATAGATCAACTCGAAACACGGGAAACAAGGTACTGAATATCAGAGCCATGATTCACAAAACTATTCTCTATTCAAGTAATTGAATGGTTTTCATATATCAAAGATTGGACAAGAGGATTTAGTGAGGCTAATGGATAATATGAAGGGTAATGCCAATTTGGGCTCAAAGCAATGGTTTCTCATCAAGGTTCAAGTGCTGGATCATCAAGAAGGTAAGCTTCATGAATACTAAGGGTGTTAAGGTATGAAGAATAATCTTTAACTCAGGACATATCAGAATTGTCAAGCTTTAGGATAAGAAAGAGGGTATCAATCAATGAGGAATCAAGCTGGTAAGTATCTGACTATCAGAATTCAAAGTAAGGTTCTATAGGGGTTCAAGTATCAGGATGAGATATTAATACTTAGGAAACATCAACATGTTAATCAAGAGGATCCATCAAGTAATATATCAATTCTTCATTTTATCATGGCTTTAACCTATCATGAAAGACTTTTGAACTACTTCCAATACGTACTCGAGGGTTCATGGCATCTCTATGTAACTCAAAGATAAACAAAAGATACGCTTGATTTAAATATATCAAATGACTCAGGATAATTGCATCAATATATAAGAACTATTTGTAGTAAATACGAAGGTCAAGTTGAATCACTTGCCTTGAGATAGGCTGGTCTGGTCTGACTGGTAGGAGCAACAACTGGAGCTTCACTCGACTTTTATGGCAATTTTTCCCTCGACTCGAGATCCTACATAAATAATAATAATAATCCTCATTATAATATATTCTCACCAACCTAACCTATTTACAACTCGAAATTAAACACGGATGGCACTTAGGCCTATATGCACTTAATTTATATTCACTTTTAAATTACAATTGCACACACATAGCCACATATTTACATATCATATATTAACACCAAATAACACCATATATACCATAATGCAACACTAGGCTTGGATGATCTCGACTCACAACTTAAGTCACTTGGTCGCTAAACTAGACAAGGTCTTCTAATTTCGGTTTCCTAACTCGATGTGCCTTTCCTAAATTATCCAAAACCTATTGACCCTCACCTGTGCCTTTTGCTCTACTGACCTTATACTATCTTATAACTATGGTGGTTGACCTAATACTCACTTCTAAGTATTCTAAAACTATGCGATAAGTGATAGTGCTCAGTGGTGCAAATTTCAGAATGACAACTATGGTTTCTTGAGTACATTAGACACTCTTAAACTACAAGTTTTCCTTCAAAATTTTTACACAAGACTCTCCTGACCTAAGGGCATCTCAAAAACTTGATGTGGCTCAAGGGCCTGGCTTGGGCCTTCTTGGGCCTAAGCTAAAAGTCCAAGGTTCCCCTGTTTTTCTGGGCAGAAAATGCCCTGACTTGAATTAACTTGTGACACATGGTTCTAGCTCATATCCTATGAACTATGGTTGGAAAAACTTCTCTGACATACCCTCTAACTAAGGCCCAATTGGGCCTAATGAGGGCCTACCCATGACATGGTCAAATCTCCCTATTTCTAAGTTGCAACAAAACTGTCCCCTGCTGGACAGATTTTGTGATTCTACTTGTGCACCTAACCAAATGACATGCAAACCTCCAACCAACTCCTAAAACCTTTTATATACTCCCAATACTAACTTCTGGTAGCTTGGGCCTCAAAGTGCACACCAATGACATGGTCAAAACTCACTCTAAACCTCAGGGTGCTATACTGATTTTTCTGCAGAAACTATAACTCTCATTTTCCAAGGTTTTGACTTGACAAACCCAACTAACAACAACTAAATACTTAAACCAAGACTTATACATGGTATTCTACTGAACTAACTCCCTTTTTCTCAAAATAACCTTGGTGAGATCATCCTTACCTAAGGTACAATTATGGCAAAACAAAAGAGACTACACTTCACAAATCACAAATCTTCATGCTTTTGAAACAACAAGATATATATTTTTATAAAAGATAACCACGAATTATTACCATGCAACAAGAAGCATAAATCAATATTAACACATTATTCCTACTGAAATTAAGGCTCACTAACAAAATCTTTCCAAATGATCAAAATCTTACAACATTCTAAGAGAAATCCACATACATGCATGCCTTCGGGTTTTCCAAACCAAAATAACATATTTTCTACATATGTTCTATCATAACATTAAAATGCAAGCCTAGCATAAGGTATACCTAGATGATCACTTAGCATGCAAAGAGTTTTATCAAGACTTCACTAAGATTTTCATGTTATCATCACAAAAACACACAAAGTGGAACATGATAACCAAAACACCATCCATTCGGCTCCTATCAAGTCATGGCCGAATGGATTAGGGTGAAAACAACAATTGCATGAGTGTAGCATACTCATGTCTAGCCATTCTCAACCCTTTGCTACTATAACTCATGGTGAAAGCCTTGAATTCACAAGAATCAAGGATATTCACTTGGAGTTTTAACAAAACACCACCATGCAAGGTCAACACATAAGTTTTTCTACTCTACACTCTTAAGATATACAAGAACAACATGTAGGGAGTAGGATTACTTGATAATAGGATGATTATTTGAGTGAGAAATGAAGAAAGAAGGGGATGGGGGCTCGGTTTTTGGGAATTGCCGAGAGGGGAGGGGGAAAAACCGAGAGGAGGGGGAGGAAAGGAGGAGTGTGGAAATGGTGGGGTGAATGTGGAGTAATAATCATGTTAGTTTGGTTTTTATTTGGCCAAAAGTGAGTGGATTTAAGATTTTACAAGAGTAACCTTCCAATTATAGTTAGGTAGATTTGCATGCAAGGGTAAAGGGGTAATTTGGTTAGTAGAATGAAAGTGAGTGGGGTTGGAAATGTCTTCCTTGCCCCTAAGTTGAATTGGAAGAGTATTTGCATGCAAGGGTAGCCACGTAATTTGCTAATTATAACAAATAAAATTTATAAAGGTTTATTTTTATAAAATAAAATACAAGTTTAAAAATTATAAAATTTATATCATAAATAACTTGGATTTTTAGAGACTTTATAAAATCATTTTCAAAATTTGTGAACAAAATACCTTTTAAAAGAAAATTTTTCCAAAGCTTAGAATATTCCTTATAAATCAAAAATAAATAAATTAAATAAACTCTTGCTTTGAAAAATCATATACTACACAAAGCAAATTTATAATGCAGAAATTTTCACTCACACTAGCGTACAATCATTGAATATATATTTTTTTATTTGACTTTAATATTATACCCAATCCACAAATAATATTACATAAAAATGCCGGTCGTAACATCCTCTCCCCCTTAAGGGATTCTGTCCCCAGAATCTAAGAGAAAAGATGAGGATGCCGGGAACGCATATCAGACTCTAACTCCCAAGTCGACTCTTCGACCTTAGGGTTCCTCCAAAGTACTTTTACTAACTTTACTGATTTATTTCTAAGACTCTTTACTTGCCAGTCGAGTATTTTAACCGGTTGCTCCAAAAATGACAGGTCTGCCTGAATTTCTACAGGTTCATATTCTATCACATGGCTAGCGTCAGGATTGTACTTCTTAAGTAACGACACATGGAACACATTATGCACATGCCGATACTGAGGTGGTAAGGCCAACTCGTAGGCCACCTTTCCCACTTGACTCAAAATCTCAAAAGGACCTATGTATCTAGGTGCTAACTTCCCTTTCTTGCCAAATCTTATCAACCCTTTTCTAGGTGACACCTTCAGCAACACAGCTTCGCCAATTTGGAATTGAATGTCCTTACGCGCTGGATCCGCATACTTCCTCTGTCTATCTTGAGCAGCAAGCAACCTTTTCTGAATTAACTTGACCGAGTCATGCAACTGTTGTATCAAATCCGAGCCGAGAATTCTTCCTTCTCCCACTTCATCCCAACTTGTTGGTGATCTATATTTTCGCCCGTACAAAGCTTCGTATGGTGGCATGCCGATACTGGAATGATAGCTGTTGTTGTAAGAGAACTCAATCAATGGCAAATGGTCGTCCCAACTTCCTGCAAAATTGATTGCACAACTGCGCAACATATCTTTAATTGTTTGAATTGTCCTTTCACTCTGGCCATTAGTCTGCGGGTGGTACGCCATGCTCATATTCAACTTCGTGCCAAGACATTCCTGAAATTGCTTCCAGAATCTCGAGTTAAATCGGGAATCTCTGTCTGAAACTATTGATACGGGTACTCCATGCCTTAGTACGATTTCGCGCACATATAAATGAACCAACTTGTCCAATGACGACTTCTCGTTTATTGGAAGGAAATGCGCCGACTTCGTAAGACGATCAACTATAACCCATATTGCGTCATGTCCGGATTTCGTTCGCGGTAGTCCTACTATAAAGTCCATAGCGATATTTTCCCATTTCCATTCTGGAATCTTCAGGGGCTGAATTAATCCGCTTGGTCGTTGATGTTCTGCCTTTACTTTCTGACAAGTATAGCACTTCGCAACCCATTCTGCCACGTCTCGCTTCATATTTGGCCACCAAAAGTTCTTCTTTAAGTCTCGATACATCTTGGTGCTTCCCGGATGGATTGAAAATTTCGAATTGTGGGCTTCATGGAGGATCTCATTCTTTAATTCAGGTACATGGGGAATCCATATTCTGGATGAAAACCTTAGTATCCCTTGCTCATCCCTTTGAGTATCAATCTCCTCTCCAGATAACTGTTTCTTCTCTTTCTCCATTACTTCTTCTTGACACTTCTTTATCTTTTCCACTAGTGTTGGCTGAAAGGTCATTGCACGATAAACTTCCTCAACTTTTCCATAAGCACAAAGTTCCAATTCCAATTTTTCGATTTCTTTAGATAACTCTTTTGATGTTATCATCATATTCAATCTCTCCTTCCTACTCAGAGCATCGGCCACTACGTTCGCCTTTCCAGGATGGTAATTTATCGAGCAGTCATAGTCCTTGATCAGTTCCAGCCATCTCCTCTGCCTCATATTGAGCTCTTTCTGAGTAAAAATGTACTTTAAACTCTTGTGATCCGTGTAGATTTCACACTTCTCTCCATAGAGGTAATGTCTCCAGATCTTGAGTGCGAACACTATGGCGGCTAGTTCCAAGTCATGCGTCGGGTACTTTAACTCATGCGGCTTCAACTGTCTTGACGCATATGCGATCACTTTACTGTGTTGCATCAACACACAACCCAAACCCTTATGTGAAGCGTCGCTGAATATTACAAAATTCCCTTGATCATCTGGAAGTACCAACACCGGAGCTGTTACCAACTTCTGCTTTAACTCTTGAAAGCTATCTTCACATTTTGCACTCCATTCAAACTTTTGATTCTTTCTGGTTAACTTGGTCAATGACGTGGCGATCTTCGAGAAATCCTTGACGAATCTTCTATAGTATCCGGCCAATCCTAGAAAACTTCACACTTCCGTAGGAGTCTTTGGCCTTTCCCAACTCATAACTGCCTTAATCTTTGCGGGATCCACTTTAACTCCCTCATTTCCAATAACATGCCCCAAAAATTGAACTTCCTTTAACCAAAACTCACATTTGGTGAACTTGGCATACAACTTCCCTTGTCGGAGTATCTCCAAGGCTATCCAGAGGTGCTGCTTATGTTCTTCTTCCGACTTAGAATAAATAAGGATGTCATCAATAAATACCACGACAAATTTGTCCAAATACTTCTTAAATACCCGATTCATCAGATCCATAAATGCGGCCGGAGCGTTGGTCAATTCAAACGGCATTACTAGGAATTCATAATGCCCATATCTGGTCCTGAATGCGGTCTTAGGAATATCTTCTTCTCTGATCTTTAATTGATGGTATCCCGATCTCAAATCAATTTTCGAAAAGTATTTTGCTCCCTTCAACTGATCAAAAAGGTCATCTATCCTTGGTAGCGGGTAACGGTTCTTAATTGTCACCTTATTCAACTCCCGGTAATCTATGCATAGACGCATACTCCCATCTTTCTTCTTTACAAACAGAACAGGTGCTCCCCATGGCGACGTACTTGGTCGCATCACTCCTTTATCCAATAATTCTTGTAGCTGGCTCGCCAACTCTTTCATTTTTCTGGTGCCATCCTATATGGGGCCTTTGAAACTGGTTCCGTGCCTGGAGCAAGGTTGATCTCAAACTCAATTTGTCGATCTGGTGGTAAGCCTGGTAGTTCGTCGGGAAACACATTGGGAAACTCGCTAACTACAGGAATATCTTCCATGCTGAGGCTGCCTCTCTCTGAATCCACTACATATGCTAGGAACGACTCACAACCTTTTCTAAGCAACTTCTTAGCCTGAACGATTGTAAGAAATAGTTGCTCTTGCCTCTGCCCCTTAAATACTACCTTCTCTCCACTCTTCGTCTTTAAATACACTCTCTTGGTCTTACAATTAATCTGAGCGCTATTCTCTCCTAACCAATCCATTCCTAAAATTATATCAAACTCTCCCAACTTGAAGAGTATCAAGTCGGCTGAAAACTTATATCCCGAAATATCGATCTCACACTTTGGACAAAATTGATTCACAGGAATCTTCTCTTGGTTTGCAATTACCACATTTACTACCTCACTCATAATCATTTTATCACATTGGAGCTTATCAACAAAAGATTCTGATATGAAAGATCTTGTTGCTCCCGAATCAATCAATACTTTAGCTTTGACATTATTTGAGTAAAAGTGTACCTGCTATCACCTCAGAATTCTGAACAGCATCTTTCATCTTTAGATCAAATGTCCTTGCTGTTGCTTGCGGGGTTGGTACGGGTGGTGGAGGTAATGCCAATACCTCAACTGGCACGCTTGCATTGGTACTTGCCACGTTCATCAGAGCTTTGACTGGTCCTGTTGCCTTACACTCCCTAGCCATGTGTCCAGTCTTCCCACACTTGTAGCACATAACTCCTGGCTTCGGCATCTTGCACTCATTTGCCAAATGTCCCTTCTGATTGCACCTATAACAGGTCATGCTCAGCTTATTGCATACTCCGGGGTGCCTTCTTCCATAGTGCTTGCATTCCGGTCTCTGGAACCTGTTTTCTCCAACTTGCCCTTGGCTTGCCTGGTTGTTTCCTTTTGATTCTTGCCTTTTACCCAAATTTCCCTTCTTTTGAAAATTTCCGCCCTTCTGAAAACCAATTCTCTTTACATTCCGATCTTGCGAACTTCCAGCTTCAGACTTTTCTCCATAAAATGGAACCTTCCTCTTCTTGTTATCCCTCTCTTTCCTTGACTGCATCCCATTATTCTCAATCAGAGCAGCTTTCTGTACTACTCCCGCATAAGTTTCAAGCTCAAACATAGCCACCCTATCTCTGATCCAAGGCTCCAATCCTTGCTGAAATTTCTTTGCTTTTTCCTCCTCAGTGCTGGTATACTTTGTCACAAACCTTGACAACTCAGTGAACTTCTTCTCATACTCCAATACAGTCATATTCCCTTGCTTCAACTCCAGAAATTTTAGCTCCATCTGATTCTGCATGTACTTAGGGTAATACTTGTCCAGAAATAACTTTTTAAATCTCTCCCAAGAAACCTGCTGAGTGACTTCCCTATCCTTTAATGATTCCCACCAATAGATAACTTCTCCCTTCAAGAAGTAAGTCACATACGACGTCTTCTGATCGTCTCCTAACTGCACCAACTCAAAAGCCCTTTCCATCTCCTTGATCTATGTGTTAGCTATCACTGGATCAGTGGTATCATGAAATACAGGTAGATTCACATTCTGAAAAGCCTTGAAAGTGACAATTTGTCTAGGTGGTACTGGTGGTTCAGGTGGTTGGTGTGGCTCACGGTTATCTTGGTTTTCAATTCGTTGTTGAAGAGTTAGTTGTTGTTGAGCTATAACATTGGTTTGCTGTTGTAAGGTTTCCAGTAGTCGAAGAATATTTGGGTCTGTGGTGAAGGTGGTTGTTGGGTTCTTCTTTTTGGGAGGCATGATCCTGAAATAAGAGTTGTGTCAAAACAGATATGAATGATAAAATGATTCGAGGGTATCACATGGCATTCTCATTTACATATGGGGTCAAGTTTCCAAATTAAGCAGATATGATGATAAAAACATAAAATAACAGTTGAGAGCAAATGGAACAATAGCACATAATTATTGAAATTTTAAAGGTCACAGTACATAAGATTGGGACATAGTCTGATTCTAGGAATAACAGGCTTATTTTAAGGAAAAACGGAAACAACTGGGGATTCCATAAAGTCTGATAGTACAACAACATGAAAGGTAAATGGAAAGAACTAAGGCTCCACTCCATCTAAACGGGGCTTGGTAGTCTTTTCCTCTCGAAGCGTCTTCACAATGCTCTGGAGCTCATCTGCCACCATCTGAATGACATACTGGCTGGTACGGTCCCGGTGCGCTGGCATCTCCTCAAGCTTAGTGTTGACGTACTGAACCAAGGTCTCAAGTCTCGCAGTCATCTGCTCCTTGGGCTTCCCTTCGTAGTTTCGGTTGTCCGGATACACGTTCTTCAGTCGGTCTATCAGTCGGTCATATTTGCCCTGAAGCATATCGAACTCGCGCCTCAACTCAGCATACACGGAGAAAGCAATAGTGTCGTCCGACCCAGAGGATGACCAGGAATGCGCCATTTGCCGACAACCAATAAGAGGAGTATTAATAATAATTTACTTAACCTACTCTCTCGCATAATATCTATAACCTACACACAAATCCTATAACCTATTTGGGCTGTCCAGGGACTCTAAACCGTAGCTCTGATACCAAAACCTGTCACACCCCAAACTTAAACATCAAAATAAATATAGCTATTACATCTTTTTAATGAAGAATACACAACCAAAATCCAAGATCTTACAGTTTAGGGTTTGGAACAGCCCAACACTACCAACTATTACATCTGATTATAAATACCGAGTCCTCACTCAACTATTATTACTTATTCTACCTGAGCTCGAACATAAGCATCAACATTACAGGTCTTACGGGCAGTCTGCTTGAATCTAACCATAGCTGCTAGCTGTAATATAAGGGTAAAGCAAGAAGTGAGCCAAATGCTCATTAAGTGCTAACAGTACGACACAAAACATAAATTGAGATATACTTTTAAGAATGATAATGGAAAGACATAACCAAAGGTAACGAGAGATAAAAACTATGTGAGATGGCATCATTTTGCTTGCATCAAAACAATTTTAAAATCATGTTTTAATCAAAATCATTTTATGACGCTACGGATTACAGCCGGTGATCAGCCGCGAAGTAATCCCGAACCTCGCTGGGTTCTAAAACATTATTGGGAATCCCTAGGCAACTTTTAAGCCTAATATAAGTGTGGAAAGGACTCGCGTCTCAGTCCAGATCCACTATTCAAGAAAACATTTATCCCCCTTTGGGACTAAAAACCCACATTTTAATCATTTTAAAAACTGATGCCGATTGATGACAAAATCTCTTTTGACTGTAAACATTTTTATCAAGGGATTATAGATCAACTCGAAACACGGGAAACAAGGTACTGAATATCAGAGCCATGATTCACAAAACTATTCTTTATTCAAGTAATTGAATGGTTTTCATATATCAAAGATTGGACAAGAGGATTTAGTGAGGCTAATGGATAATATGAAGGGTAATGCCAATTTGGGCTCAAAGCAATGGTTTCTCATCAAGGTTCAAGTGCTGGATCATCAAGAAGGTAAGCTTCATGAATACTAAGGGTGTTAAGGTATGAAGAATGATCTTTAACTCAGGACATATCAGAATTGTCAAGCTTTAGGATAAGAAAGAGGGTATCAATCAATGAGGAATCAAGCTGGTAAGTATCTGACTATCAGAATTCAAAGTAAGGTTCTATAGGGGTTCAAGTATCAGGATGAGATATTAATACTTAGGAAACATCAACATGTTAATCAAGAGGATCCATCAAGTAATATATCAATTCTTCATTTTATCATGGCTTTAAACTATCATGAAAGACTTTTGAACTACTTGCAATATGTACTCGAGGGTTCATGGCATCTCTATGTAACTCAAAGATAAACAAAAGATACGCTTGATTTAAATATATCAAATGACTCAGGATAATTGCATCAATATATAAGAACTATTTGTAGTAAATACGAAGGTCAAGTTGAATCACTTGCCTTGAGATAGGCTGGTCTGGTCTGACTGGTTGGAGCAACAACTGGAGCTTCACTCGACTTTTATGGCAAGTTTTCCCTCGTCTCGAGATCCTACATAAATAATAATAATAATCATCATTATAATATATTCTCACCAACCTAACCTATTTACAACTCGAAATTAAACACGGATGGCACTTAGGCCTATATGCACTTAATTTATATTCACTTTTAAATTACAATTGCACACACATAGCCACATATTTACATATCATATATTAACACCAAATAATACCATATATACCATAATGCAACACTAGGCTTGGATGATCTCGACTCACAACTTAAGTCACTTGGTCGCTAAACTAGACAAGGTCTTCTAATTTCGGTTTCCTAACTCGATGTGCCTTTCCTAAATTATCCAAAACCTATTGACCCTCACTTGTGCCTTTTTCTCTACTGACCTTATACTATCTTACAACTATGGTGGTCGACCTAATACTCACTTCTAAGTGTTCTAAAACTATGCGATAAGTGATAGTGCTCACTGGTGCAAATTTCAGAATGACAACTATGGTTTCTTGAGTACATTAGACACTCTTAAACTACAAGTTTTCCTTCAAAATTTTTACACAAGACTCTCCTGACCTAAGGGCATCTCACAAACTTGATGTGGCTTAAGGGCCTGGCTTGGGCCTTCTTGGGCCTAAGCTAAAAGTCCAAGGTTCCCCTGTTTTTCTGGGCAGAAAATGCCCTGACTTGAATTAACTTGTGACACATGGTTCTAGCTCAAATCCTATGAACTATGGTTGGAAAAACTTCTCTGACATACCCTCTAACTAAGGCCCAATTGGTCCTAATGAGGGCCTACCCATGACATGGTCAAATCTCCCTATTTCTAAGTTGCAACAAAACTGTCCCCTGCTGGATAGATTTTGTGATTCTACTTGTGCACCTAACCAAATGACATGCAAACCTCCAACCAACTCCTAAAACCTTTTATATACTCCCAATAATAACTTCTGGTAGCTTGGGCCTCAAAGTGCACACCAATGACATGGTCAAAACTCAATCTAAACCTCAGGGTGCTATACTGATTTTTCTGCAGAAACTATAACTCTCATTTTCCAAGGTTTTGACTTGACAAACCCAACTAACAACAACTAAATACTTAAACCAAGACTTATACATGGTATTCTACTGAACTAACTCCCTTTTTCTCAAAATAACCTTGGTGAGATCATCCTTACCTAAGGTACAATTATGGCAAAACAAAAGAGACTACACTTCACAAATCACAAATCTTCATGCTTTTGAAACAACAAGATATATATTTTTATAAAAGATAACCACGAATTATTACCATGTAACAAGAAGCATAAATCAATATTAACACATTATTCCTACTGAAATTAAGGCTCACTAACAAAATCTTTCCAAATGATCAAAATCTTACAACATTCTAAGAGAAATCCACATGCATGCATGCCTTCGGGTTTTTCAAACCAAAACAACACATTTTCTACATATGTTCTATCATAACATTGACATGAAAGCCTAGCATAAGGTATACCTAGATGATCACTTAGCATGCAAAGAGTTTTATCAAGACTTCACTAAGATTTTCATGTTATCATCACAAAAACACACAAAGTGGAACATGACAACCAAAACACCATCCATTCGGCTCCTATCAAGTCATGGCCGAATGGATTAGGGTGAAAACAACAATTGCATGAGTGTAGCATACTCATGTCTAGCCATCTCAACCCTTTGCTACTATAACTCATGGTGAAAGCCTTGAATTCACAAGAATCAAGGATATTCACTTGGAGTTTTAACAAAACACCACCATGCAAGGTCAACACATAAGTTTTTCTACTCTACACTCTTAAGATATACAAGAACAACATGTATGGAGTAGGATTACTTGATAATAGGATGATTATTTGAGTGAGAAATGAAGAAAGAAGGGGATGGGGGCTCGGTTTTTGGGAATTGCCGAGAGGGGAGGGGGAAAAACCGAGAGGAGGGGGAGGAAAGGAGGAGTGTGGAAATGGTGGGGTGAATGTGGAGTAATAATCATGTTAGTTTGGTTTTTATTTGGCCAAAAGTGAGTGGATTTGAGATTTTACAAGAGTAACCTTCCAATTATAGTTAGGTAGATTTGCATGCAAGGGTAAAGGGGTAATTTGGTTAGTAGAATGAAAGTGAGTGGGGTTGGAAATGTCTTCCTTGCCCCTAAGTTGAATTGGAAGAGTATTTGCATGCAAGGGTAGCCACATAATTTGCTAATTATAACAAATAAAATTTATAAAGGTTTATTTTTATAAAATAAAATACAAGTTAAAAAATTATAAAATTTATATCATAAAATAACTTGGATTTATATCAAAATTTGTGAACAAAATACCTTTTAAAAGAAATTTTTTCCAAAGCTTAGAATATTCCTTATAAATCAAAAATAAATAAATTAAATAAACTCTTGCTTTGAAAAATCATATACTACACAAAGCAAATTTATAATGCAGAAATTTTCACTCACACTAGCGTACAATCATTGAATATATTTTTTTTTATTTGACTTTAATATTATACCCAATCCACAAATAATATTACATAAAAATGCCGGTCGTAACATCTCATAGTCGTAGTAAGCAACAATCGCAAGCAAAATCCGAATTGATTTTAACAGGGCTACAGGCAAAAAAGTTTTATCAAAGTCAATCCCTTGCCTTTGTCTGAATCCTTTTGCCACGAGCCTGGCCTTATAGGTCTCCACCTGCCCATCTGCTCCAATCTTTCTTTTGTATACCCACTTGCACCCAATAGGCTTAACACCTTTAGGCGCCTCAACCAGAGTCCATACTTGGTTGGTATACATAGATTCCATTTCGGATTTCATGGCACTATGCCATTTCTCTGAGTCAACACTACTCATAGCCTCATTATAGGTCACAGGGTCATCATCATCAATGATTGACAACTCATTGTCATTCTCAATGACAAGGCCATAATACCTCTCAGGTTGGCGAGACACTCTCCCTGACCAACGAATGGGCTGTTCCACAGAAGGTTGTTCAATCTGAATAGGTGTTTCCACTTGATCCGTAGTAGTTTATGCTTCTTGAACTTCATCAAGTTCAATTTTGCTCGCACTGTTTCCTTCAAGGATAAACTACTTTTCCAAGAAGGTAGCATGTCTGGAGACAAACACCCGATGATCGGTGTAAAAGTAATACCCTAGAGTCTTTTTAGGATATCCCACAAAATTACATTTTACAGATCGAGATTCCAGCTTATCTGGGTCAACTTTCTTGACATAAGCTGGACATCCCCAAATCTTAACGTGTTTAAGACTCGGTTTCCTTTCTTTCCATATCTCATATGGAGTTTGAGGAACAGATTTGGAAGGCACCTTATTCAGTAAATATGCTGAGGTTTCCAATGCATAACCCCATAGGAATACTGGAAGATTCGCATAGCTCATCATGGACCGAACCATGTCTAACAAAGTTCGATTTCTCCTTTCAGATACCCCATTCAACTATGGAGTATATGGAGGAGTCCACTGGGAGACTATACCATTTTCTTTGAGATAAGCTAGAAACTCTCCATTTAAGTATTCACCACCTCGATCTGATCGAAGAGTTATAATACTATGTTTGGTTTGTTTCTCCACTTCATACTTATATTCTTTGAACTTTTCAAAGGCTTCAGACTTGTGTTTCATCAAATACACATATCTGAATCTAGATCGATCATATATCAAAGCAATGAAGTATGAAAATCCACCCATGGCTTGCGTAGACATTGGTCCACATACATCTGTGTGTACCAATCCTAGCAAATCTGCAGCCCTCTCTCCATGTCCACTAAATGGAGATTTGGTCATTTTATCCAATAGACAAGACTCACATGTAGGATATGATTCAAAATCAAAGGGGTCAAGTAACCCTTCCTTATGCAATGTCCGCAGTCTATTTTTACTAATATGACCAAGTCCGTAGTGCCACAAGAAAGTGAGATTTTCATCATCCCTTTTTTTTGTTATTAGTATGTTCAATTTGTAGTAAATTATGCTCTACATCACGTACATACAGACCATTGTTTAAAATACCACTTCCATAAAGAACGTTATCTCTAAGAATTGAACATTTATTATTCTGAATAACAAACGAAAATACAGCCAAGTCTAACATGGAATAGATATAATATTCCTCACAATCAAGGGAACAAAATAACAATTATTTAGAACAATAGTCTTGCCCGTAGGCATATGTAAATGAAATGATCCTACAGCTTCAGCAGCAACTCTTGCTCCATTTCCCATCTGTAGAATCACCTCCTCTTCTTCAAGAGTCCTACTTCTCCTTAGTCCCTGCAACGAATTGCAAATATGAGATCCACAGGCGGTATCTAATACCCAAGTAGAAATTTGACTTAGTGACATATTAACTTCGATCATGAACATACCTGAATCAGAAGCGGTAGTCTCACTACCCTTCTTCTTCTTCAATTCTGCAAGGTAAACCTTGCAGTTCCTCTTCCAGTGCCCCACCTTGTTACAGTGAAAGCAAACAGTTTTGCTCTTGGGGTCTTCAGCTTTTGGTGGAACCGAATTTTTCTCACCTACTTTCTTCTTCTTGGAAGGGTTCTTCTTCCTTTTCTTAGGATTGGAACCTTCACCAATTAGAAGAACAGAACTCTTCTTAGGGGGAAAATTTGATTCCACAATCTTCAACATGTTGTGGAGTTCAGGCAGGCTGACATCCAGCTTATTCATGTGAAAGTTCACAACAAACTGCGAGAACGAACTCGGAAGTGATTGCAAGACCAAGTCTTGGCTCAGCTCCCCATCCATGGCAAAACCAAGTTGTAATAACCCCAATTTTTGGAATTTTTTGAAACCCTTATGAATAGTGATTTTGCTGATTATGCTGAATAAGAAAACTTTTCATGCCACACTATGTAGGGGTTCTTCTATTGTTATTCTGAGATCTTATTAGTACTTTATATGGGATATAAGTGTATGTAAAGATCGTCAGAATCCAAATTCGAACACTTTGATTTTTACCGAAAATCCACCAGATACCAAAAGAATTGAGTATAAGGTAACAAGATAAAAGGGATTTAAATTCAAGGATTATAAGAGGGGATCATAAAAAGGAATATAATGTATTGAGAAAGGTTAAGGGAACCCAAGTAATAAGTGTTAGGAATGTATGTGCATTAGTTTGATGATATGTTTAACAAAATACTTAAGTAGAAATTTAGTGTCTGTAGCCTCAACGGATAAGACCACTTTGGCTATCCGTTGATGGTGTAGCTTTACTTAGAAATAAGTCTAGTGTTGTAGCATATTTCAGTCTCTGTATTTAAAATGTAATTCTTGGAAGTTGAGAGAAACTATGAGTCATGTTGACTACTAGATGATATGCAGATAGGAAGGCCAATTGTAAATACTTCATGCCTTGTAATTTTGTATAAGTGAAGTGGTATCAACGGATGACTTAAAGACCTTCAACGGATGAGAAGCTAAGCTTCAACGGATGTCTCTAAAGCTTCAACGGATAAAGTCATCAACGGATAACATCCTTCAACGGATGAGTGCATCAACGGATGAAAGCTTCAACGGATAACATCCTTCAACGGATGAGTGCATCAACGTATGAAAGCTTCAACGGATGTTCTGATGATTAGCCGTTGATAAGGGGTAGTTGTACCTACAAACAGAGGCACATGGGTTGATAGAGACAACTGAGATGTGGTAGCCGAATTTCAGGAACAACAGAAAAAGCAGCCGTTCTTCTTTAGTACAAAGATGCAATAGTCAACAAAGTACTGGAGGGAACAGGAAAAGAAGCAAGTGAAGATCTTATTTTATTACTGTATTTTATATTGTTCTTCACTTGTACACTTGGTAATATATAAACCAAGTAGAAGCTAGTAATTAGATAAGAGATTTTCCAGAGCTGTTTAGAAAAATATTGAGAGAAAATTCATCTAGTTTGTACTAGGATGCAGCTGTGATCAACATTGTTTAATCACAGATTTTCTAAAATACCATCTCTGGTGGAACAACAAATCCACCAGAAAAGTTTTTAAGGTCTGTTGTGTTCTTTACATTTGTGCTTGAATATATATCTGTCTGTATTAGCTTAAAGCAATTCACACACTTGTTCTTCTTGAACACACAACTTTCATAAACTGCTCAAAACTTGAAAAAGTTTTGAGATTTACATTCAACCCCCCTTCTGTAAATCTCATTGTTAGTCCACTAGGAATAACAATTGGTATCAGAGCAGGCTCTTGACATACAAAGAGTTTAAAGATCTTGGAATCTAACAAAGATGAGTAAGAAGGATATTGGAGTAAAAATCCCAGTTCTTGACAAAGACAGTTATCACCATTGGAAGGTGAAAATGCACCTTCATCTACTCTCCCAAGATGAAGGTTATGTAAACTGCATTGAGAATGGTCCTCACATTCCCCACAAAGTAGCAACAGTTGCTACAGCCACAGTTGCTGTTGGTCAATCCATTCCAAAACCTAGAGCAGAATGGACAATGGAAGACACAGAAGAAGTCCACAAGGATAAGAAGGCTATGAACATTTTGTTTAATGGTCTTAACATGGATATGTTTGATAATGTGATAAATTGCACAACTGCCAAAGAGGTTTGGGACACAGTTCAACTACTGTGTGAAAGTACAGAACAAGTGAAAGAAAACAAAATGCAGCTTCTCATTCAACAGTATGAATACTTTCATTTTGAAGAAAATGAATCTTTAAATGAAACATTCAATAGGTTCCAAAAGCTGTTGAATGGACTGAAGCTGTATGGAAGAGTGTACCAGGTGAAGGATTCAAATCTTAAATTTTTAAGATCCTTGCCAAAGGAATGGAAACCCATGACTGTCTCCTTAAGAAACTCTCAAGATTATAAGGACTTCACTCTTGAAAGATTGTATGGAATCTTGAAGACTTATGAACTAGAGCTGGAACAGGATGAGGTATTGGAGAAGGGGAGAAAGAAAGGAAGTTCAGTTGCATTGGTAGCTGAAGATGAGAGGAAATGCAGACAAGAAACTGCGAGATCTACATCAAACTCCAAAGATGGTATAAGAAATCAGGAATCAAGCAAAGGGAAAGAGCAAGTTGCTGAAAATGAAGACAACTCCAGCCAAGATGACTCAGATGGTATTGATGAGCATCTTGCATTTCTGTCCAGAAGATTTGCAAAGATGAAATTCAAGAAAAACACTAGAGCCACTAAACCTCACAAAAACACTGTGGACAAATCCAAGTTCAAGTGTTTCAATTGTGGTATAAGTGGACACTTTGCAGGTGAGTGCAGAAAGCCAACTTCTGAAAAGAAGAAATTTGAACAAGTAGATTACAAAAAGAAATATTTTGATCTACTCAAGCAAAAGGAGAGGGCTTTCATTACTCAAGAAAGGGACTGGGCAGCTAATGGAGATGAAGAGGATGAAGATGTGGAGTATGTCAACCTTGCTCTCATGGCTGATTCTGAAGAAAATGAAGTTAGTTCATCAAGCAATCAGGTAATCACTACTGACTTAACACAGCTTACTAAAGAAGAGTGCAATGATGCTTTTAATGACATGTCTACTGAATTGTATCATTTGCGTGTGTCTCTTAAATCTCTTGCTAAAGAAAATAGTAGGATTAGAGAGAACAATCTGTTTTTAAGTAATAGAAATGCTTTGTTTGAAGATAAGATGATTGACCTAGAGAAAACAAAGTTGCATTGTATATCTGTTGAAAATGAACTAGCTGAATCTGTTAAGAAAGTAGAAATACTTTCCAATCAATTAGAGAAAGAGCAAGAGGTGATTAAAGCCTGGAAGACATCTAGGGATGTAAGTGCTCAAATTGCTAAGGTCCAAGGAATTGAATCATTCTGTGAAACTGCCTGGGATAAAAATAAAAAGGAACTGGAATTAATTGATGGGCTGTCAATGGATGTGGAATCAACGGATGATGAAAGTTATCCGTTGAAGGAAGAAAAGGAGCATCCGTTGAAGGTTCCTCAATCAAAACAGGCAGATGTTTCTAAAAGAGAGAATCTAAAGAAACTCAACAAAAAGTTTGGTTCAACTTCAAAGAACTTTGTCAAAGAAGAAGCAAGCACATCCAAAGATGTCAGTAAGGTGAATGTAGGGCACATGACCTTAGAACAGTTAAATAATAGGCTCAAGATGGTTGATGATAAAAAGGAATCTAAAAGAAAATCCAACAGAAATGGGAAGGTAGGAGTTAATAAACACAACAATTACACACCTGATAGGTATGCTCCTAGAAAAAGCTGTGTGCATTGTAGTAGTGTTAATCATCTATCTGCTAATTGTAAATCCATTAAGAAGACTCCCATAACTGTACCCTCTTCTATGCCTAATATGTCTGCATCACCTCTGCATGCTATGCCTGTTATGTCTCAACAAAATCCTTATGCACATTTTGTAAACATGCCATATTTTAACAATCCTTATCTTGCTGCATTTAGTATGCCTCAAATGCCATACAATATGCCCATGTGGAATAACATGTTTGCACAATCAATGCCTAATAATTTTACAAATGTGCTAAATGATTCTGTGACTAACCCTACACCTCAACCAACTACATCTAAGACCAAGGTTGACTCAAACTTACCTAAGTCTAAAGATGCAGGAGGAATGAAGTCTAGGAGAAAGGCTAACAAGAATGGACCCAAGGAAACTTGGGTACCAAAATCAAATTGATTGATTTTATGGTGTGCAGGGAAATGGAAGAAATCTATGGTACTTGGACAGTGGTTGTTCAAGACACATGACAGGAGATTTCTCCCTGCTCACAGAGTTCAAGGAGAGAGCTGGCCCTAGCATAACCTTTGGAGATGACAGCAAAGGGTTTACTATGGGATATGGCTTGATTTCAACAAGGAATGTCATCATTAATGAAGTTGCATTAGTTGATGGTCTCAAGCACAATTTACTGAGCATCAGTCAACTATGTGATAGAGGGAATACAGTTTCCTTCAATTCTGAAGCCTGTGTTGTCACTAGTAAGAAAAACAACAAAGTGGTTCTAACTGGAGTTAGAAAAGGAAATGTGTACATAGCTGACTTCAACTCTACAGATGCAGAATCCATTACTTGTCTCTTCAGCAAAGCAAGCACAGTTGAAAGTTGGCTATGGCACAAGAAGCTATCTCACTTGAATTTCAAGACAATGAATGATCTAGTCAAAAAGGACTTAGTTAGAGGAATCCCTCTAGTTGAATTCTCAAGGGATGGTTTGTGTGATGCTTGTCAGAAAGGCAAACAAAGGAAAGCATCATTCAAAAAGAAGCTTGAAACAACAATTGATGAACCATTACAGCTGCTACATATGGATTTGTTTGGACCAGTCAATGTATTGTCTATTGCAAGAAAAAGATATTGCTTAGTGATTGTTGATGATTTCTCAAAGTTCTCATGGGTCTATTTTCTTGGATCAAAGGATGAAGCAAGTGAAATCATTATCAATCACATCAGGCAAGTCAACAATCATCCTGACTTGAAGGTTAGAAATATCAGGAGTGACAATGGAACTGAGTTCAAGAATTTGACATTAAGGCTGTTCTGTGAAGAAAATGGAATCATGCATGAGTTCTCAGCTCCAAGAACACCTCAGCAAAATGGGGTTGTTGAAAGAAAGAACAGATCTTTAATTGAAGCTGCCAGAACAATGCTTGAAGAATCAAAGTTACCAACATATTTCTGGGCTGAAGCTGTTAATTGTGCCTGCTTCACTCAGAATATTTCTTTGATCAATCAAGCTAAAGGCATGACTCCTTATCAGTTGTTCAAGAGAAGAAAACCAACTCTAAACTTTCTTCATGTCTTTGGATGTAAATGCTTTATACTGAGGAATCAATCTGACCATAAAGGGAAGTTTGATGCAAAGGCTGATGAAGGGATATTTGTTGGTTACTCAGCTGGAAAATCTTATAGGGTCTACAATCTAAGAACCAACATTGTTATGGAATCTGTGCATGTTGTGTTTGATGATAAAAAGATTGATGGACTAACAGATGAGGGACATAATGAGAAACTCAAATTTGACAACATTGAGATATATTGTGATGATAGTGAAGAGGAGACTGATGAAGATGACACTTCAAAAGGGATTCAAAACATGCCCTTGGATAATGCACAAAATACTGCATCCGTTGATAGAGGCAATGCAGTATCCGTTGACAGACATAGTGCATCATCCGTTGAAGTACAAAATGAAGCATCCGTTGATCATAGTTCATCAACGGATAATCGATTTACATCATCAGTTGATAGAACTCCAAGTTCCCTGCAAAGGACCAACAACTCAGGGGGAGTTTCAACCAGTCAACACTCTGTCTCACATCATGACAATACTGAGGCCACCTCATCTAGAGCACATCTTCCACCACAAAGGAAATGGACCAAGAATCATCCCTTTGAACTGATCATTGGTGATGCATCATCTAAAGTGCAAACAAGAAAAGCCACTCAAGATGAATGTCTGTATAGTAGTTTTCTGTCTCAGGAGGAACCTAAGAAAGTGGAAGAAGCTCTATTGGATCCAGATTGGATATTAGCTATGCAGGAAGAGCTGAACCAATTTAAGAGAAACCAAGTATGGAAGCTGGTACCCAAACCAAAGAACAAGAGTCCTATTGACACAAAGTGGGTATTCAGAAACAAGATGGATGAAAATGGCATTATCATAAGGAATAAAGCCAGACTGGTTGCTAAAGGCTATTCTCAGCAAGAGGGAATAGATTTTGATGAAACATATGCTCCTGTTGCAAGACTCGAAGCCATCAGAATATTTCTAGCCCATGCAGCCCATGCCAATTTCAAAGTCTATCAAATGGATGTCAAGAGTGCATTTCTAAATGGGAAATTAGAGGAAGAAGTCTATGTAAGTCAACCTCCAGGATTTGAAGATCCAAATTTTCCAGACTATGTGTATTATCTGTTGAAAGCACTCTATGGACTGAAGCAAGCACCTAGAGCCTGGTATGAAACATTATCAAAATTTCTTTTGAAGAATCACTTCACTAGAGGTACTGTTGATAAAACTCTCTTCTTTAGGGATGTTAATGGCTCTAGTATACTTGTTCAAATTTATGTAGATGACATAATATTTGGCTCTAAAGATGATAAACTTTGCAAAAAGTTTGCTAAGCTAATGCAAAGTAATTATGAAATGAGCCTAATGGGAGAACTAACCTATTTTCTTGGTTTACAAGTTAAACAAGTTAGTGATGGAATTTTCATTAGTCAAACTAAATATATTTATGATCTTTTAAAGAAGTTTGACTTAATGGAATGTTCATCTGCAAAAACTCCCATGGCCACTGCCACCAAACTTGAATTAAATAAGACTGAAAGGTCTGTGGATATTACAAGTTATAGAGGCATGGTTGGTTCACTTTTATATTTAACTGCTAGCAGACCAGATATAATGTTTGCTACATGTCTATGTGCCAGATTCCAAGCTGATCCTAGGGAGTCTCACTTAATTGCTATCAAAAGGATTTTCAGATATCTCAAGGGTACACCAAATTTAGGTATTTGGTATCCTAGAGAATCTGGCTTTGATCTAATTGGTTATTCAGATGCAGACTATGCAGGTTGCAAAATAGATAGGAAAAGTACAACAGGCTCCTGCCAATTCCTGGGAAACAAGCTTGTATCATGGTTTAGCAAAAAGCAAAATTCAGTCTCTACTTCTACAGCTGAGGCTGAATACATTGCTGCTGGAAGTTGCTGTTCTCAAGTGTTATGGATGAGGAACCAACTCCTTGACTATGGACTTCATGTTGATAGAATTCCTATCTTTTGTGACAACACAAGTGCCATAGCCATAACAGAGAATCCTGTGCAGCACTCAAGGACCAAGCACATTGATATCAAGTACCACTTCATTAGGGAGCATGTCATGAATGGTACAGTGGAACTACATTTTGTTCCAAGTGAACAACAAATTGCTGACATATTTACCAAGCCACTTGATGAATCAACATTCACAAGATTGGTAAGTGAGCTAGGTATGCTTAATTACTCTTAAAATTCATGTCTTAATTGCAATTTGAATTGAAGCCTGAAATATATTAGTTGCTAAGAACAAATTTGACTTTTAACATAGTTTATTCCATCAACGGATGTTCCCTATCCGTTGAAAGTCAAAATTGCTCTATCAACGGATAGTCATTATCCGTTGAAAGACAAATACATTTCTGGAATTTTTATCCGTCAACGGATAAAACTGAAGTACCTTTCAACGGATGACAATTTGCCTTATCCGTTGAAATGTCACATCAATCGATTCAGGTGTTTAACAGCCGTTGATTCTATTCTCTTAACCGTTGATACTCATACATACATCTGTATGTATTGGTTTTAAAGGTAGTTTTTAGAATACTTACAGTTTATTCTTAAACGGTTGAAATTCACTAACGCATATTTATTGATAAATCTTTATTTTATATTTTTGTTTATTTATTTGAGAAAGCATATAAGTCCTTCTGATTGTTCATTTTTACTTTACGCTTTCTTGAAATTTCAAACATTTACCATTTTCTCTCTGCAAAAACTTCAAGTTATTCTCTGCAATTTCTACTCACAACAATGGCACCAGTCGTGAAGATTATGTCTCAATCTGGGTTCATCTATGAAAAGAACAATTTCATAGCTTTGGTAGAAAAGAATGAAGCCCACTCAGACTATCACAAAATGATGGACTTCATCAAAAACTGTAAACTTAGCTATGCAATGCTGGAAGCCCCAACAATTTTCTGTGAAGTAGTTGAGGAGATTTGGACAACTGCTGAGTTCAACTCCATGGATATGACTATCTCCTTCACTCTCAAAGGTAAAACTCACTGTATTAACTGTGATGATTTACAAGCATGTTTTAAATTGCCTGAGAACAATGCCATGACACCACACACTGATAGTGATGTATCCAGCATGTTAGATTCCATAGGTTATTCTCTTAACTCTGCTAATTTAGGGAGTATTAGAAGAAAAGGCCTTAGGAAAGAATGGAGTTTCCTTGGGGATGCCTTTATTAAGGTTTTCTCTGGGAAAATTAGTAATTTTGATGCCATAACTTCATCTCTGGTTAATATGCTCTATATGCTTGTTTCTGATAGGTATTTTAACTTTAACAACTATGTGATGCTAGAATTAGGTACTAGATTAGGTAACAAAGCTAATAGACCTAATAACATCTATTATGCTAGATTCTTTATGTTATTGGCTAACCATGTTGCTGAAGGTTTAGTCATAATCAATGAGAATAATAAACTCAAGTGCTGGGCACAAGAGAAAAGAGTTCTTGCAGACTTGATGAGAATGGATCTTAACAGCAGTGTGCCATTGGTATATTTACCAATCATGAATGCACCTCAGGTAGGTGAGGTAATTGCTTCTACAACTCCTACTTCTTCCAACCCCTCTATTTCTTTATCTTCTAGTGTGGCCATGAAATCTGTGATGCCCCAACAGATTTCTACCAAGGTCACCAAAACTAAACTTTCAAAATCAAAGACAAAGAAATCCACCTCTGTTGTTTCTCAAAAGACAACAGTTGTAACACCAACTATTAACCCTGAGGTGAGTGAACAGGGTGTGAGTGGTGAGGGGAGGGGTGAACATCAAAGAAACCCCCAGGATAAGGAAGGAAAGTTGAGTGCTTCCCAAGCTAGCCAAGCCACAGTTTCTCAAAAAGCTGTGGTGGTTGAAAAGGTATCTAGCACATCCCTAGTAGCATCCTCCCAAAAGGATGTTACTATTGAAAATAGTTCCAAACCAGGAACACAGAACAAACGAGGGAGGGACACTAAAGCCAAACACTCACCAACAAAAGCCTTTATTAGAAGAAAGAAGGCTAGAACCCAATCTTCTACACAGGGTGCACACACTGCACAGATACATCCATCTGTATCTATGCCTTCTCAAACTCAGTTTGATGTGACTCCAATAAATGTGGAGTCACAGCCCCATTCTCTCACAATAATCACACATCAATCACCAAACACTTCATCACCATCTCTGGATGTGGATATGTTATTCCCATCAATTCCTGATTCTCCCTCTTTACAACTCAGGGAGAAGCCCCACTCAAATACAGGTGATCATCATCTCTTAGATGATTTGTTGGATCACCCGCAAATTCTTTCAGATATAATTGAAGGATCTGTGTCACCACATCTCAAATCAATCTACACAGATTCAACAGTTATATCACTTTCAATTTCAACTTCTTTTCCTTCTTCAACGGATATCACTCATCCGTTGACAAGTGGTTGTTCTTCAACGGATAAGCTTAACAGCAGTTATCCGTTGATAACATCAGTTTCACCTTCAACGGATATTCCACATCCGTTGACAGTCTCTACACAAATAACTGAATTAATCCCAAGTGTAGAAGACATGAATACTGTGCAATCACTCTTAGGATTGAGGGAAGGGAGTGACAATTTGAGTGAGAGGCTGGGTTGCTCCCAGGCAAAAGGAGAGATTGAGAGCTCAAAAATGCATGCTATTTCTTCCAGCATGGCAAAAGTAAGTGAGTGGAGTACCACCTTAGTAGGTGAAGGTGAGGGAGTGAGTTGTGTGAGCCAGGGGGAGCCCCTGATGCAAGAACATAGAGAAAAAGAGAGAAAAGCAGGTACAGTAGATACAAGGGTGGAACCAGCCATTGCTAATGAGTCAATGATTGTGGATGATGCTGAAAAGGAAAGACAATTTCAGCAACATTACAAAGCTGTAATTGATAACATTTCCTTGGATGCTGACACTTTTACTCATCCTGTGACAGCCTATCAACTGTTGGCTGCTCAGGGAAATGAGGAGGCAGAAAGGTCACTACATCTAGTGCACACAACACAATCTCTTCAAAGGGATAAAGCTGCCATTCACAAAATGCCTTCTACAGCTGGTGAGCCATCTGAGGAATTTGGAGCAAATTCTGATGATGATGACTCTATTTCTTTTGATGGAAGCATGAACTTAGGGGGAGATGAAGGCCCTAGTTCAATTCCAAATCTACCTGAATGGGCCTTGATTAAGGAGTATAGATCAGGGGAATTCAATGTCTCTTTAGTCAAACAAATCAACACTATTCAACAGGCCATTCAGAATACTTCACATGCAAGTATCAAGGCTATCCTTCAAGCTCACCTGGACTCACTGCATCTCATAAAGCTGCAGCAAGTGAAGCAGAATCTGAGTATGGATGATCTCAGGAAGGATATTGCTGACTTGAAAACCTATACTTCAGAAAAATTGGATTCAGTCATGCCCTATGGTACATTGCAGGACTTGGTTTTGAGATTGAAGAAAGAATCTGTTACTGAAAAACGGTTGGCCAAGTTAGAAGACAGAGTTCAAGTTATTGAAGATTCTGTGGCCACCATTCTTCACAATCAACAATCTCAAACCAGTCTCCTAATGCAGCTAGCAAAAGCACAAGGCTTGACCCCTCTCCTTGATGATAACAAAAAGGGGGAGAGTAAAAGGGAAGGGGAAGGAGAGCCATCTACAAAAGTCAACATATCTAAAGTGCTAGTTCCTGCCATCACTACTTCTCCAATCATTCAAATCAAGGGCAAGCCTGATGGAATTGATTTGATTCAGCTAGCAGCAGCTGAAATTCAAGTGAAAGAACAAAGGAGGAGAATTGATGAAAGGTTGCAACTGTTGTTTGGTTCTACTCAAGACAAATCAACATCTGTGAAATACAGCACAAAAATTGAACCAATCAACATGGAGCTCATGCCAGTAGGGAGTCATAAGGATGGAGAAGCTTCTTCCAAAGAACTACAAGCTATAATTCTCAAGCCCAATGAAAGATCCAATAAGGACTCAACAAAGAATCCTTTAAAAGAAGTGGACTTTCCTCCTCCAAAAGCTGATGAGAACAAGATTTTAGGCAGGAGTATTGCTTATCTCAAAAAGACCATGGATGAGGCTGTAAGGAGAAATAGAGCTATTATCATTAGAGAGGGAAAGAGCATATGTGTGATGCAAGGACATCCCAAATTCTCAATAGCCAAGAAGGAAGAAGACAAGCAATTAAAGGCTGACAAAAGAGCACAAGCAAAGCTTGAACAACAGCTAAAGTCAAGTCTAGTTGAAAAAGAAAAAGGGATTGAAGTCAGGGGTGAAGACAAGACTACAAACCTAGATGAGGTTTTAGGGAGTATATTTGGTGAGAGTGTGGAAGAAAGAGAGGAATGGCAGAAGGGAAACAGAAGAAAGGCCAAGGCACATAGAAGGAGTGAAGATAACACTGAAGTAACCAAATCTATATCTAAACCACTACCTTCCATACCTGAACCCCTTGTTGCTGATCCCACAATAAACATCTATGGTGAACCAATCATTCCAAAAGAGGAACCTATTGATTGGGACACTATCAAATTGCCTACCTTTCTAACCACTCTTCCACTACCAAAGAAACAGAAAAGAAAACCAAAATCTACACCTCCCATAACCTCTAAGAAATTCACTCAAAAACAAAAACCTAAGCCTAAGTCACTCATTTCTAAAGATGATTATGTTCACATCTGTGACATAAAAGAAATTTCAGACATTGAACTCTATCTGGATGAGCTGGAGGATGTAAGGGGAATAGCTGCCTACAGACAGCTACCAGAGAGATTAGTGTTCAGATATAAAGGAGCTAGGGAAAGAACATGGCCTCTCCACAGGATTCTGGATGAAGGCTACTCTACCTTGATTAGAGTCTATTCAGCTATACAAAAGGATTCTGGCTTTACCAGAACTGCCAAGACTGAAATTCTCAACAAGATAGCCAATATAAGGAAAACTTGGAGGGAGCCCAATGCTTTACCCAGGACTTTACTCATTCAAGAAAGGGAAATGAAAATTCACAAATCACCTCATTGGTTGATGGAATTTAGAGATGATAAAGGAGTCAGAAGATTTTTCAGACTTGAAGACCAACTCAAGATTGCCAGCAATGAAACTCTCAAAGAAATGCAAAATAAGTTGGATGTCAGTGTTGAAGATGAAGCTGAATTCTTCAGACAACTCCAACTCCAAATTGAGGAAAATGACAAAAGGCTAGGAAAGAAAACCAGGGAACAAAGAAGAAAAAGATGATTTGCTCAGACTAAAGGAGTGTCCTTGGAAACACTGTAAATCTTCAATTATCTCCTAGTACATACACTTTTGCAGCATTTTTAAATTTCTACTTAGTTTCAATTCATATATCTGTTAAGTGTTTTGTTATCATCAAGTTAACCCTGAATTTATGCCTACAATTCTTATAGACATAAATAGGGGGAGATTGTTAGGAATGTATGTGCATTAGTTTGATGATATGTTTAACAAAATACTTAAGTAGAAATTTAGTGTCTGTAGCCTCAACGGATAAGACCACTTTGGCTATCCGTTGATGGTGTAGCTTTACTTAGAAATAAGTCTAGTGTTGTAGCATATTTCAGTCTTTGTATTTAAAATGTAATTCTTGGAAGTTGAGAGAAACTATGAGTCATGTTGACTACTAGATGATATGCAGATAGGAAGGCCAATTGTAAATACTTCATGCCTTGTAATTTTGTATAAGTGAAGTGGTATCAACGGATGACTTAAAGACCTTCAACGGATGAGAAGCTAAGCTTCAACGGATGTCTCTAAAGCTTCAACGGATAAAGTCATCAACGGATAACATCCTTCAACGGATGAGTGCATCAACGGATGAAAGCTTCAACGGATAACATCCTTCAACGGATGAGTGCATCAACGTATGAAAGCTTCAACGGATGTTCTGATGATTAGCCGTTGATAAGGGGTAGTTGTACCTACAAACAGAGGCACATGGGTTGATAGAGACAACTGAGATGTGGTAGCCGAATTTCAGGAACAACAGAAAAGCAGCCGTTCTTCTTTAGTACAAAGATGCAATAGTCAACAAAGTACTGGAGGGAACAGGAAAAGAAGCAAGTGAAGATCTTATTTTATTACTGTATTTTATATTGTTCTTCACTTGTACACTTGGTAATATATAAACCAAGTAGAAGCTAGTAATTAGATAAGAGATTTTCCAGAGCTGTTTAGAAAAATATTGAGAGAAAATTCATCTAGTTTGTACTAGGATGCAGCTGTGATCAACATTGTTTAATCACAGATTTTCTAAAATACCATCTCTGGTGGAACAACAAATCCACCAGAAAAGTTTTTAAGGTCTGTTGTGTTCTTTACATTTGTGCTTGAATATATATCTGTCTGTATTAGCTTAAAGCAATTCACACACTTGTTCTTCTTGAACACACAACTTTCATAAACTGCTCAAAACTTGAAAAAGTTTTGAGATTTACATTCAACCCCCCTTCTGTAAATCTCATTGTTAGTCCACTAGGAATAACAATAAGATCCCGGGTATGATCCCTCAAACGATAAACGAGAACGAAAGTTAAGCGAACCGTATAACAGATCAGTGATCATTAGCCAAGTAACTAGGAGTTAATCAAAGAGTTTAATGATGATGATGTCATCACACCAACAAGAAGAAGATAAGTGTGTGAATATGACATAAGTGGATGATATAAGCATGACCAAATGAGAAGGTATTGTTGGTTGATTTCAAGCCACACAAATTTTACCATGGTAAAAAGGTTAATTAACAACAAAAATAAAGCAACCAAGACAAAACAAATCAAAAACACAAAACACAAGTTGACTTTCACTTTCAAGAACATCAAGCTCTCGGCTTTCCTTCATTTTCAAGGAGAAAAAAATCAAAATCCAAGATCCAAGCATTGTTAAATCATGACGTAATTATCCAAGGTTCCTTATACATAGATATAGTTATCCCATGAATCTAAGCTTCAATTTCCTTCACAATCTCTTCCAATAAATCAAGGAAGAAGATGGTGAATAGTAACTTCAAAAAAATAACTTTAGTTTTCTTGAATTTTTATGAAAGTTTAAGGTTACACAAGCAAGGATCAAGGTTCTTTTAGGCATTCAAAGCTCTTGTGATTGTGGTAAGAAGCTTCAAGAAGGTATAAACTCCAAACCCTAACTTTAGTTTTGAGTAATTAGGAATGTTAATGATTGATATAGTATATGAGAAGCATGATGCTTGTTTGTTTAAAGTTTGGTTGAGTTTGTAGAGATTTTGATGGTTGACTCTTGGTTATTAGTTAAAAAACCTTAGTATGGTTAGTAGCTTTTGTTGTGATTGAATAAGTTGGATAAAACATGAAGTAATGGACTGATGTGGTGAGGTTTGGAGGGATTTTGGTTGTAATGTTGATTGTGGGTTGAATTGTGGATTGATTGGAGTGGTATAAACTTTGGTAATCGCGTAAACATAGCCGTCGTAATGTCCGATTTACTTTAGACTGTTTTGTTCTTAACATCAGGACCCGAGAACTCACTTTTAGGTTTTGACCATTGCCATGATTAGATAGTTCATGTTACGAGCTTCGTTTTGATATGTGGTTCGTATGAATCCGATGTACGGTTTAGGAGAAACGACCGTTTTAAGTAACGACATTTCGCGACCGAACCATTACCCCTCGCCTTACTTTGAAACCTTGGTTAAGGACTTTAAATGACTAATTGGGGTATGAAACATTTATGTAAAGTGTATTAGGCAGTTGGTAAGGTGTTCGCGAAAGAATTGCCTTAAAATTCTTAATGGTTAATTTATTAAAAATTGTGGAGCCGAGGGTACACGAGCGACTTAAGTGAATCGTTAAGCGCTAAAGCAAACGTTAGGGTTCAATTGGTTAAAGTCTAGTTTCTTAAGCGACCGGGGTTTAATTCCGACTTATGTTGTTGTTCATAGGTTATCGGACCCACTCTAAGCTTAAGTCTATTCGGGAGCACTCAGGCAAGTTTTCTACCCGTTATACTGTTGTTGTGATGTATACATATGTATATGCATTATCTTGTGATAGATGGATGATGGTTAATTAGCAAATTCTTATGATATATTGGAGCATGTGATATGGTATATATGCATGTCTGTTTCGTAATCTTGATATCTAATTGTTGATTCAATTGCTTATAAGTTGCATAATACCTATGCTAGAGATAAGCAGTAGTTGCGTATACCCTTAGTATAGGGGACCCAAAGGTGAACATTTTCTAAACCGGGAGTCGATGTTCCCGAGTATAATATATATATATATATTGATATAGTTTTCAAAACTATTAATTGAATAAGGTTTATTCGATAACTTTATTTTATTTAATGAATATTATTCTGAATATTCATTCGAGGACTTATGACTCCGATTACTTTATTTAATGAATATTATTTTGAATATTCATTCGAGGACTTAAGACCCCGTTTATTTTATTTAATGAATATTATTTTGAATATTCATTTGAGGACTTATGACTCCGCTTATTTATTAAATAATATTCTTTATTTTATTATAGAATAATATTTCGATAATCAAACTTATTTTCGATTATTCAAATAAAGATCATACTTACGTATAAGTATATCTTTGGTTATTTATAATTCATTTCAAGTATAAGTTTTAAAAATTTTACTTCAATTATTTTTATAAGGATTATCCTTATGGGAATATTATTTAAATAATAATATTCAGATATTTTCTAATATATCGGGACTGATTTATTTCATTAAATCAGCATTACTCCAAACATTCTTAAAAATGTTTTCGAGTCTTCAAAATGATTTTAAAGGTTAGAGCGGATCCCAAAACTCATTTTTATATTTAAGATCTTCCTTTAAAAGGGGATTTAAATACTCACTTAAATCCTGAGGGATCCGGCTCTGTGGTGTATTTTATATTCGCAACGAGGTTGCTGTTTTGAGAAAACAATTTGATTACTTGCCCAATGTTCGGGAAGTAAGTCCATCTAATTGAGTCGGCATAAGCGACAGGCCGGGGTACGGTCTATGAAGGTGTAAGAGGCTGGGTAACAGTCCATCCACGCGTGAGTGGCCGGGTAACGGTCTAGCGCGAGGTCCGAATGCGGCCAGGGTGATGACCGGCGAGGAATTCATCCATCTACTATAGAAAAGGTTACTTATTGGTATCTTTGCCTGATCAGCAAGATATCGGGTTTATGTCAAAATTCTTTTTTTTCCAAATTCATTGGATATTGCAACTCTGTTCATACTTTACATGACAGAGGTTTTCAGGAAATGTATGGGAGATATATATGAATATATATATATATATATATCGAGACTTAATGAAGTATCTCGTAACTTCATTTCATTCAATAATATTTCAAAGATTGAATCTATTCAAGTCTTATCTTGTAGTCTCATCTGTGTGATGAACTTTTGAAACTAATTATAACTTGAACGGTGGTAGTTCAAGTAGTATTCGGAAAAGATATAATTATATTGGAGTATCTTGTAACTTCATCTTTTAAACTTATATCTTGTAAATGATTATCTTGTGCATGTCAAAGATTTTCAGAAAAAACGTTGAGACAAGGTTAGATATATGAGATCACCTTGCAACGATATCTTTATACAGTTATAAACTGGAACTCTGTGTATATTATACATGTCAGAGGATTTCAAAGATTGTGAAAAGTATATATGTATGTATATACTGAATATTTTGCGACTTGGTCGCGTTGAGATATCAACTTGGTTCATTTCTTCTTAACCAAGACTTTCTTGAGTACTATAAGAATGCTCATATATTGTAAATTATTATACATACTATTTCGGTGGGCATGTTGCTCACCCTTGCTTTCTTCTTTCATCACACAACATTAGATAGACAAGATGAACATGACCAAGCTCCCAATTCGCGAGTGGATATGAAATGTTCCGCAGTTTTCTATAGGCGTTGATGTCGCTGTAGCTGAGGTAGGAACTACCAATATGTGTATTAGCTTGATGATAAGTTAAGCAAAACACTTAAGTAGAAATCTAGTGATTGTAGCCTCAACGGATAAGACCATCTTGGCTATCCGTTGAAGGAGTAGCCTTACTTAGCAATAAGTTTGGTATTGTAGCACATTTCACTCTCTGGTTTCAAGCTGTAATTCTTAAATGTTGTTAGGAAATAATCAGTCATGTTGACTACTAATGGATGTACAAATAGGAGGGCTAATTGTAAATATTTCATGCCTTGTAATTTTGTATAAGTGAAGAAGTGTCAACGGATATTGAAGACCTTCAACGGATAAGAAACAAAGCTTCAACAGATGTCTCTAATGCTTCAACGGATAAATATCCATCAACGGATAAGTGCTTCAACGGATAAAGCTTCAACTGCTAGAACATCAACGGATAAAGCCATCAACGGATGAAAGCTTCAACGGATGCTCAGTCTCATAGTAGTTGATAGTGACAGTTAACAAAGCTGACAGAGGCACATGAATTGACAGAGATGTGGTAGCCTATTTCAGGAACAGCAGAAAAAGCAGCCATTTTTAGTTTGGTTCAAAATGGAAAGTCAACAGATAATTCCATATTACACTGGATAAAAATAGAATAAAAACAAGTGGAGAACTATTTTCTTATTGTACTTTATCTTTGTCTTCACTTGTAAACTTGGTGATATATAAACCAAGTAGTAGCTAGTAATTAGATGTGAATTTTCCCTGAGCTGTTTAGAAATATCAAGAGAGAAAATCATCTATTTTGTACTAGGAAGCAGCTGTGATTTAATTTTGAATCACAGATTTTCTGGAATAACACATCTCTGGTGGAACAACAAATCCACCAGAAAAGTTTTTAAGTTCTTTGTGTTCATTACATTTGTGTTTGAATATATATCTGTCTGCATCAGCTCCAAGCAGTTCACACACATTTGATCACTCAAACACTTAGCCTTACAAACTGCTCAAAACTTGAAAAAGTTTTGAGATTTACATTCAACCCCCCTTCTGTAAATCTCATTGTTAGTCCACTGGGAATAACAATTGGTATCAGAGCAAGCTCTTAACATATAAAGAGTTTAAAGATCTATTCTGCTAACATCATGAGTGCACAGAAGAACGCTCCTGTTACCATCATGAATAGGAAGGATATTGGTGTAAAGATTCCAGTCCTGGAAAAGGATAATTATCATCACTGGAAAGTGAAGATGCATTTACATCTTCTTTCTCAAGATGAAAGCTACATCAACTGTATTGAAAATGGTCCTCACATCCCTCACAAGGTAGCTACAGCTGCTACTGCAACAGTTGCTATTGGACAGTCTATTCCCAAGCCAAGAGCAGAATGGACTATTGAAGACATGGAAGAAATCCGCAAGGATAAGAGAGCCATGAACATTTTGTTTAATGGCTTAGATCAAGATATGTTTGACAATGTCATCAATTGCCAAACTGTAAAGGAAGTTTGGGACACTGTACAAATCATCTGTGAAGGTACTGAGCAGGTCAGAGAGAACAAAATGCAGCTTCTTATTCAACAGTATGAATATTTTCACTTTGAAGAAGGTGAATCATTAAATGATACCTTCAACAGGTTTCAGAAACTGTTGAATGGATTGAAGCTGTACGGTAGAGTGTACCAAGTCAAGGATTCCAACTTAAAATTTCTTAGGTCTCTGCCAAAGGAATGGAAGCCCATGACTGTCTCTTTGAGAAACTCTCAAGATTATAAGAACTTCACACTTGAAAGATTATATAGAATTTTGAAGACTTATGAACTTGAAATGGAGCAGGATGAGCTATTGGAAAAGGGAAAGAGAAAAGGAGGAACAGTTGCTCTTGTAGCTGACTGTGAGAAGATGGAAGCCAGGAATGAGGAGAAGACAATGCCAAGTCTCAAAGTTGGCACAAGCAAATCAGAATCAAGCAAGGGTAAAGAGCAAGTTGCTGAGGATGAAGACAATTCCAGTCAGGATGAATCTGATGATATTGAAGAACATTTGGCCTTTCTGTCCAGGAGGTTTGCAAAGATGAAGTTCAGGAAAAACACAAAGTTCACTAAGCCAAACAAAAACATAGTGGACAAATCAAAGTTCAAATGTTACAACTGTGGCATTAGTGGACACTTTGCAAGTGAGTGTAGGAAGCCAAATTCTGAGAAAAAGAAATTTGAGCAAGTTGATTACAAAAAGAAGTATTTTGATTTGCTCAAACAAAAGGAAAGAGCATTTCTCACTCAAGATGATTGGGCAGCAGATGGGGTAAACGAAGATGATGATGTGGAATATGTCAACATAGCCCTGATGGCTAATTCTGATGAAAATGAAACTAGTTCATCAAGCAACCAGGGACAAAGAAGGAATCTATGGTACTTGGACAGTGGTTGTTCAAGACACATGACAGCAGATTTCACCCTGCTCACAGAGTTTAAGGAGAGAGCTGGCCCTAGCATAACCTTTGGAGATGACAGCAAAGGATTCACTATGGGATATGGCTTGATTTCAAGAGAAAATGTCATCATTGATGAAGTTGCATTGGTTGATGGTCTCAAACACAATTTATTGAGCATCAGTCAACTATGTGACAGAGGGAATACTGTTTCCTTCAATTCTGAAGCCTGTATTGTCACAAGTAAAAAGGACAATAAAGTGGTTCTAACTGGAGTTAGAAAAGGGAATATGTACTTAGCTGATTTCAACTCTACAGATGCAGAATCCATTACTTGTCTTCTCAGCAAAGCAAGTCCAGTTGAAAGTTGGCTATGGCACAAGAAGCTGTCCCATTTGAATTTCAAGACAATAAATGATCTAGTCAAAAAGGACTTAGTTAGAGGAATGCCTCTAGTGGAATTCACAAGGGATGGACTGTGTGATGCTTGTCAGAAAGGAAAGCAAAAGAAAGTATCATTCAGTAAGAAGCTTGAATCTGCAATTGATGAACCACTGCAACTTCTACACATGGATCTTTTTGGACCAGTCAATGTATTGTCAATTTCAAGGAAAAGATTCTGCCTAGTGATTGTAGATGATTTCTCAAAGTTTTCATGGGTTTATTTTCTTGGATCAAAGGATGAAGCTAGTGAAATCATCATCAATCATATCAAGCAAGTCAACAATCATCCTGATTTCAAAGTAAGGAATATTAGGAGTGACAATGGAACTGAGTTCAAGAATTCAACCATGAAGATGTTCTGTGAAGAAAATGGGATCATGCATGAGTTCTCAGCTCCAAGAACTCCACAACAAAATGGTGTGGTGGAAAGGAAGAACAGATCACTAATTGAAGCTGCAAGGACAATGCTTGAGGAGTCAAAACTCCCAACTTATTTTTGGGCTGAGGCTGTTAACTGTGCATGTTACACTCAGAATATTTCTCTAATCAATCAAGCAAAATGCATGACTCCCTATCAATTATTCAAGAGAAGAAAACCAACTTTAAACTTTCTACATGTCTTTGGTTGCAAATGCTACATCTTAAGGAATCAATCTGATCACAAAGGAAAGTTTGATGCAAAGGCTGATGAAGGAATATTTGTTGGTTATTCTGCTGGAAAATCATATAGGGTCTACAATCTAAGAACCAACATTGTCATGGAATCTGTACATGTTGTGTTTGATGATAAAAAGATTGATGGACTAATAGATGAGGGACATCATGAAGGACTCAAATTTGACAATATTGAGATATATTGTGATGATAGTGAAGATGAGAATGATGAAGAAGGCATCTCAAGAAGAAACCAGAGTCTGCTTTTGGATAATGCACAAAATGCTGCATCCGTTGAAAGTCATAATTCAGCTTCCGTTGAAAGAAGCAATGCAGCATCCGTTGAAAGACAAAGTGCATCATCCGTTGAAGTTCATAACGAAGCATCCGTTGATCACAGTCTGTCAACGGACAATCAATTCACCTCATCAGTTGATAGAACTCCCAATTCCTTTCAAAGGATCAGCAACTCAGGGGGAGTTTCAACAAATCAACATTCTATCTCACATCATGACAATACTGAGGCAACCTCATCAAGGGCTAATCTACCACCTCAAAGGAAATGGACCAAGAATCATCCTTTTGAACTGATCTTTGGTGATGCTACATCAAAAGTACAAACTAGAAGGGCTACTCAAGATGAATGTCTGTATAGTAGTTTTCTATCACAGGATGAACCTAAGCGAATGGAAGAAGCTCTTTTGGATCCAGATTGGATTTTAGCAATGCAAGAAGAGCTAAATCAATTTGAGAGGAACAAAGTATGGAAGCTGGTACCCAATCCAAAGAACAAGAGTTCTATTGACACAAAATGGGTATTCAGAAATAAGATGGATGAAAATGGCATTGTCATAAGGAATAAAGCCAGATTGGTTGCCAAAGGCTATTCTCAACAAGAGGGAATAGATTTTGATGAAACATTTGCTCCAGCTGCCAGACTTGAAGCCATCAGAATCTTTCTAGCCTATGCAGCTAATGCCAATTTCAAAGTCTATCAGATGGATGTCAAGAGTGCATTTCTAAATGGAGAATTGGAAGAAGAAGTTTATGTAAGCCAACCTCCAGGTTTTGAAGATCCAAATTTTCCAGACCATGTGTATTATCTGTTGAAAGCACTCTATGGACTAAAGCAAGCACCTAGAGCCTGGTATGAGACTTTGTCAAAGTTCCTTCTAGATAATCACTTCACAAGAGGTACTGTTGACAAAACTCTCTTCTTTAGAAATGTTAATGTCTCTAAGATACTTGTACAAATTTATGTAGATGATATTATATTGGGATCTACAGATGATAAACTTTGTAAAAAGTTTGCTAAATTAATGCAAAGTAAATATGAAATGAGCATGATGGGAGAGCTAACTTACTTTCTTGGTTTACAAGTTAAACAAGTTAGTGGTGGAATTTTCATTAGTCAAACTAAATATATTTATGATCTTTTAAAGAAGTTTGACTTAATGGATTGTTCACCTGCAAAAACTCCCATGGCCACTGCCACCAAGCTTGAATTAAACAAGGCTGAAAAGTCTGTGGATATTACAAGTTATAGAGGCATGGTTGGCTCACTTTTATATTTAACTGCTAGTAGACCTGATATTATGTTTTCTACTTGTCTCTGTGCTAGATTTTAAGCTGACCCTAAAGAATCTCACTTAGTGGCTATTAAAAGAATTTTCAGATATCTCAAGGGGACTCCAAATCTAGGAATTTGGTACCCTAGAGAGTCTGGTTTTGATCTAATTGGCTACTCAGATGCAGATTATGCAGGTTGCAAAATAGACAGGAAAAGCACAACAGGCACCTGTCAATTTCTAGGGAACAAGCTTGTATCATGGTTCAGCAAGAAGCAGAATTCTGTTTCCACATCAACAGCTGAAGCTGAGTACATTGCAGCTGGTAGTTGCTGTGCACAAATACTATGGATGAGGAACCAGTTATTTGACTATGGTATAACTGTTGACAAAATTCCAATATTTTGTGACAACACAAGTGCCATTGCCATTACTGAAAATCCAGTGCAGCACTCAAGAACCAAGCACATTGATATCAAGTACCACTTCATTAGGGAACATGTGATGAAAGGTACAGTGGAACTTCATTTTGTTCCAAGTGAAAAGCAGATTGAAGACATATTTACCAAGCCACTTGATGAATCAACATTCACAAGATTAGTAAGTGAATTAGGTATGCTTAATTATTCATAATCTATGTCATCTATGTAATCTGTCTTGTAGCCTGAAATGAATTTGCTGCAAGAACAAAGTTGGCTTTAATCAAGACTTATCCTGTCAACGGATATTCCCTATCCGTTGAAAGCCAAAATTGTTCTATCAACGGATATTCGTCATCCGTTGAAAGACAAATACATTTCTGGTAATTTTATCCTTCAACGGATAAAATGGTGTTGTTCATCAACGGATAACTATTTACCTTATCCGTTGATGTGTCACGTCAGTGAGTCACAGCCGTTGATTCTTTTACTCAACCGTTGATACAGATATACAGTGTTGTATGTATTTGTATTTACGATAGTTTTCAGAATTTCTATAGTTTTATTTATTCCTGAACGGCTGTCACTTACTTAAAAGTATCATTTAATTATTTTATTTATGTTTTAATTCAAGAAAGTATAAAAGCCCAATTGAATTCTTATTTTCACTTTACGCTTTCTTGCAATTATCATTCTCTTTCTCTCTCAATTCTCAAGTTTTTCTCTGCAACCTCTACTCACAACAATGGCACCAGTAATCAAAATTATGTCTCAAACAGGATTTGTTTATGAAAAGAATAATTTCATAGTCTTGGTTGAAAAGAATGAAGCCCATTCTGATTATCACAAGATGATGGACTTCATCAAGAACTGCAAACTGAGCTATGCAATGCTGGAAGCCCCAACCATCTACTGTGAAGTGATTGAGGAAATTTGGACAACTGCAGAGTTCAACTCCACAGATATGACTATTGCCTTCTCTCTCAAAGGTAAGGACTATTGCATTAATTGTTGTTATTCCTAGTGAACTAACAATGAGATTTACAGAAGGGGGGTTGAATGTAAATCTCAAAACTTTTTCAAGTTTTGAGCAGTTTCAAAGGCTGTGTGTTTAAGATAAACAAGTGTGTGAATTGCTTTAAGCTAATACTGACAGATATATATTCAAACACAAAAGTACAGAACACAACAGACCTTAAAAACTTTTCTGGTGGATTTGTTATTCCACCAGAGATGGTATTTTAGAAAATCTGTGATACAAGAAGTTGATCACAGCTGCATCCTAGTACAAACTAGATAATTTTTCTTTCAAGATTTTTCTAAACAGCTCTGGAAAAAAAACTCTCTTATCTAATTACTAGCTGCTACTTGGTTTATATAACACCAAGTTTACAAGTGAAGACAAAGATAAAAAGTACAATAATAAAATAAGTTCTCCACTTGTTTCTTCTCCATTTTTACTCCAGTACTTTGTTGACTATTGTCTCTTTATACTAGAGTAGAACGGCTGCTTTTTCTGATGTTCCTAAAATAGGCTACCACATCTCAGTTGTCTCTGTCAACCCATGTGCCTCTGTTTGTAGGTACAACTACCACTTGTCAACTGCTATTTAACAGAACATTCGTTGAAGCCTTCATCCGTTGATGGCTTTATCCGTTGATGTGTTAGCAGTTGAAGCTCTATCCGTTGATGCACTCATCCGTTGAAGGATGTTATCCGTTGAAGCTTTAGAGACATCCGTTGAAGCTTTGTTTCTCATCCGTTGAAGGTCTTTAAGTTATCCGTTGACACCATTTCATTTATACAAAATTACAAGACATGAAATATTTACAATTAGCCTTCCTATCTGCATATCCTTTAGTAGTCAACATGACTTATAATTTCCCTCAACATTTAAGAATTATATCTCAAATTCAGAGACTGAAATGTGCTACAACACTAGACTTATTTCTAAGTAAAGCTACACCATCAACGGATAGCCAAAGTGGTCTTATCCGTTGAGGCTACAAACACTAGATTTCTACTTAAGTGTTTTGTTAAACATATCATCAAACTAATGCACATATATTCCTAACAATCTCCCCCTATTTATGTCTATAAGAATTGTAGACATAAATTCAAGGTTAACTTGATGATAACAAAACACTTAACAAATATATGAACTGAAACTAAGTAGAAATTTAAAAGTGCTGCAAAAGTGTATGTACTAGAAGGTAATTGAAGATTTACAGTGTTTCCAAGGGTGCTCCTTTAGCCTGAGCAAATCATCTTTTTCTTCTTTGATCCCTGGTTTTCTTTCCTAGCCCTTTGTCATTTTCCTCAATTTGGAGTTGGAGTTGTCTGAAGAATTCAGCTTCATCTTCATCACTGATATCCAACTTAGATTGTATTTCTTTGAGAGTTTCATTGCTGGCAATCTTGAGTTGGTCTTCAAGTCTGAAAAATCTTCTGACTCCTTTATCATCTCTGAATTCCATCAACCAATGAGGTGATTTGTGAATTGTAGTTCCCCTTTCTTGAATGAGTAAGGTTCTGGGCAAAGCATTGGGCTCCCTCCAAGTTTTCCTTATGTTGGCAATCTTGTTGAGAATTTCAGTCTTGGCAGTCCTGGTAAAGCCAGAATCCTTTTGTATGGCTGAAAAGACTCTGATCAAGGTAGAGTATCCTTCATTCAGAATCCTGTAGAGAGGCCATGTTCTTTCCCCAGCTCCTTTGTATCTGAACACCAATCTCTCTGGTAGCTGTCTGTAAGCAGCAATTCCCCTTACATCCTCCAGCTCATCCAGATAGAGTTCAATGTCTGAAATTTCTTTTATGTCACAGATGTGAACATAATCATCTTTAGAAATGGGTGGCTTAGGGTTAGGTTTATGTTTTTGAGTGAATTTCTTAGAGTTTAGGGGAGGTGTAGATTTGGATTTTCTTTTCTGTTTCTTTGGTAGTGGAAGAGTGGTTAAAAAGGTAGGCAAATTGATGGTGTCCCAATCAATAGGTTCCTCTTTTGGGATGATTGGTTCACCATGGATGTTTATAGTGGGATCAGCAACAAAGGGTTCAGGTATGGAAGGTAGAGATTTAGTTTCTTCAGTGTTGCCTTCACTCCTTCTATGTGCCTTGGCCTTTCTTCTGTTTCCCTTCTGCCATTCCTCTTTTTCCTCCATGCTTTCACCAAATATACTCCCAAAAACCTCATCTAAGTTTGCAATCTTGTCTTCACCCCTGACTTCAATTCCTTTCTCATTTTAACTAGACTTGACTTTAGCTTTTGTTCAAGCTTTGCTTGTGCTCTTTTGTCAGCCTTGAGTTTTTCAGCTTCTTTCTTTAACCTTTTGGTTTCTTTCCACTTGGCTATTGAGAATTTGGGATGTCCTTGCATCACACATATGCTCTTTCCCTCTCTAAAGATAATAGCCATGTTTCTCCTTACTGCCTCATCAATGGTCTCCTTGTGTTTTATGATGCTTGTACCCAAAACTTTGTCTTCATCAGGTTTTGGAAGAGGAAAGTCTACTTCTTTCATCTGAGCAAAGTCTAGAGGGT